>NC_137863.1:17873617-17941117 GCF_963924005.1 Protomyctophum bolini
GCTGGAAGACGTTGTCGTCGTCCCCCCCCCCCCCCCCTCAGTGCTGGAAGGCCGTGTCCCTCGTGTCCCCTCCCCCCTTCCTCCCACCCTCCCTCGCCCTAACCGCGCTCCCTTCATCCCTCTTATTCCCCCTCTTTTCTCTCTCTCTCTCCGCAGGGAGCTGGACCATAATGACATCTCAGGCACAATAGAGGACACCAATGGAGCCTTCTCTGGACTGGACAGCCTCAACAAGTTGTGAGTGTGCCCCCCCCCCCTCCTCCTATTTTTCGTATCACACACACACACACACACACCCCTCATCCCCTTCCTGGCCTGCCGCTGGTTCTGGGATCGACTCCGCTGTTCCTTTGGACACAGACAATCAGAACGTGGGGTAGCTAGGCTTTTCTCCCCTTCGTTTCCCTTGGATCCTCACAAAAAACCCCCCTAAAGAACGCTTCCGTCCGGAACCCCCACTCGACTCCACTCGACTCTCTCGCGCTCCGCTGACAGCGCCGTCTGTGGCACGGTCCAAACGGCCGGTCCAAAGAACCAGGGGGTGACAGAGTCCACCGGGCTGAGGGATGACTTAAAGAGACCCACTCTGCCTTTCATTTATTTATTTACGAGTCTTTTTTTTCCACACAAAACATCCAGGTTTTAGATTTTCACTTTGGGTCAGTCAGTGTGCGGAACCGCCAGCTGCACCGCCCACGCACCCCCCCCCATCCCCCCATCCCCCCCACCAGCACCCCACAATCTGGTTTTCATCTTGTTGCTTCCAAAACGGCAGTGGAAACGACAAACCCGCAAATCATATTCTAATCGCTTATTTACAACCGTAGCCATGTGATGTTAACCTTCTCATCAGGTCTAATAAAAATAAAATAGAGAAAGATAATAAAAGACCGGAATAGATGTTCCTGGCAGCTCCCAGATAAAATATGATATGTGTCCAAGATGGCTCCCGGTGTGAGACAGGAAGAGAAGATGGCATATGTTTGGGTCCAAGATGGCTCCCGGTGTGAGACAGGAAGAGAAGATGGCATATGTTTGGGTCCAAGATGGCTCCCGGTGTGAGACAGGAAGAGAAGATGGCATATGTTTGGGTCCAAGATGGCTCCCGGTGTGAGACAGGAAGAGAAGATGGCATATGTTTGGGTCCAAGATGGCTCCCGGTGTGAGACAGGAAGAGAAGATGGCATATGTTTGGGTCCAATGCCGATCCAGATTTTGCAAGAGTCCAAGCCCACCAATTACCAATGTTTTGATTGATATTTTGTCAAAAACAAAAATCAATAATAGCCAATCTACGAGCCTGCATTGCAACAAGTTGTAAGCTTGTAAATTATATTGTGTGCGGACATTCCACTTTTTTTCTTCATAAGCTTGTAAATGGCTCATTTTGAAAACTTTTTGAAAATGTTGCACCTATAATGACATTTTGCTCATTGCTCATGGATCGTAATGGAGGCAAATGTTGGAAATAGTCGAGTGTAAACCTGTGTCCAAAACTGTTACTTTTCAGGATTCAAAAATGGCAAAAGTAGCAGATCTACAAGCTCAAAACACGTTGCTTGCAGATCTGCTACTTTCGATGCTTTCGTGCAAGGCTGTAGTTATCAAGTAGGGCGAGTAAAACACAAACAGTTAGAATATGGAGATAAGAGGTTTCTGCACGACAGCAACGACATAACAGTGATATTCAACTGAAGCCGTACTCACTAAGCCAGCTCTAGCTCTGTCCATCCTCTCTCTCCCCCCCCTGGTCCCTGGTTGGCTGGAAGTTAGAGAGGGTCGGATTTAGGAGGGCGGGTCCACTCGTCAACATCAAACGCCTCACAGCCCCGCCTTCTGACGTGGCCCGTCTTTTGTCCCCAGTAGTTTGGCGGAAACATCACGCTTGCATCCCCAGCGCTGGCACTCTGAGTGCACGCACGCACGCACACACACACACACACACACACACACACACACACACACACACACACACACACACACACACACACACACACACACACACACACACACAGAGAGACGAGATAAACAAAAACACACAGAAGAATAGAAAACGGCAGCAGCGAGACCTGTGTGTGTCTGCGTGCCGTGCCACGTGAGTGTATGTGTGTGTGTGCGTGCGTGCATACACGATTACACGGGACTGGGAGAGTTCACAGACATGGTGAGCTAGTCAGCCGTGTCTCCCCTTCCTGTGAAGGAGAGGAGAGAGGAGAGGATGTATGATCATAGTGGGGATTATAAACCAGCCCGCCTCCTTAACAAGTGCACACACACACACACACACACACACACACACACACACCTTGCTACACGTGTCCTTACAAGCTGTGTTGTCCCTATCGGTGAGAGACAACCTGCCCATTCTTATGTCAACCCCCAACCCATACATACACACATACACAATACACACATACACACACTTAGCCCCGCCCTGTCATCACTATTGCATTCTAATAAAGATAAAAGTGCTCTTTGAAGAGAGGGACCCACCTGACCCCTAACCCCCCTGGACCCCCCCCAGCCTCGACTCAACCTTCCTCTAAGCTAATCTCCGCACAGTTCGGATTTCCAATACCCTCTCCAGACGTGCGCACACACACACACACAGTCACACGCACGCACACACTCTTATCAGATTCAGCTTTGCTAATTGAACTTCTCTCCTTGTCCCCTCCTCCTCCTCCTCCCTGTTCCTTCTCTCGTTCTCTTCCTCTGCTTTCACTTCCATTCTAATCCTCCCCACTGCCCCCCTCCCCTTCCCCCTCACCCCTTCTTGTTTGGGGGTCAACGGCAGGACTCTGTTTGGAAACAAGATCAAGTCTGTGGCCAAGAAAGCCTTCTCGGGCCTGGAGACCCTGGAGCACCTGTGAGTATGCCCACCTCTCTCTCTCTCTCTCTCACACACACACACACACACACACACACACACACACACACACACACACACACACACACACACACACACACACACACACCGCCCCCACTCCCAGTGGAAGAGAGAGAGAGAAAGAGAGAGAGGCCGAGGAGGGTCTGCCAAAAGTAGCTGGTGGAGAGAGGGGGCTGCTCCGCAATTTAATAGCGTCTTTGTAAAAGGAGAAGAGCGGGGCTTTTGCTGCAAAGGGCCCAGCTGCTTCCCCTCTCGTTAGCCTAGCTAGTGCAGCGGCCTCAACTCTGCCCTTTCCCCTCCCAACACAGACCGAAGCCCCCCCAACCCCCGCCCCAACAACCCCAACGCGTTTTCGTGCATGGGAACAAGGTTATTGAGCGTATGCTCGGCTTCGTAGAAGAAATGGAATTTCTATAATCTCTTAGCCGTGTCTTTAATTCGGTCAAATATGCCCGGCACTTTTGCCCCACCTTGTTTTTGCCAGGTGCTTGAAAAGCGCCTGGACTACATTTGCTAGTACCTCTACTAACGACCATAAAGACGACCATAGTTGACACTTTTTCATGATTGGCTGCCTCTAAGCCAATGGGAGACTTATCCATAAAACCCATAGTCTTAACGACATAAGATCCCATACTCTGAGTGCACCTGGCAGTTATGACTGAGTTGCTAGCCCCTCCTATATACAGGTTTAATGTTTGTTTTTAGTTTAATGTTTGTTTTAAAAACGCCATTGACAATGAGGGGAAATGTACATCATCTTGTCCCTAACAAACATTAAATCCCATTAACAATAAAGATAATTTAATATTTGCTTGGACACCGTTTATTTTACATCATCATTACATCATAGCAACATGAGTTAGACTTTAATATATTAGCGCCCCTCACGATTTTTAGCCTCTTGTAATGAAAAGGGGCGGTGTTATGTGTGTGTGAACTTTTTTGTATGCACCTTGCTGTCCCGTACTCACGTGAGGGGACGGTGGGGATGTCGCTCAACCTCTAATTTCATGATGTACCCCGTCAGGAACCTGGGGGAGAACGCCATACGCACCATCCAGCCGGACGCCTTCAGCAAGATGAAAAACATCAAGTCACTGTAAGTCCCTGGTGCACACACACACACACACACACACACACACTATCGTCTTTGTTGGGTGGAAACAAATCTAACTCTGAAAAAGTGTGTAAATGGACCGGTAGATTTAACTCTGGATTTCACACACCATGCACACACACACACACACACACACACACACACACACACACGCACACGCACACGCACACAAATGCACAAGTGCAGATGGAAACACATACTCCCCGGGTTGTTTTGGCATCCGTGACACAGCGCAGTCACCCCTCCTCTGCAGGAGGAGACACACATGTATCCCGTTACACTCTCACATTGGCTCGGTGGAAACTGTGATTCTGTGCAGGATATTGTGACATGTGATATTACACCGCAGCAACACACAGTATTCTCTGCAAAAGGAAAAACAATGGAGAACTTAATCTCGGCTCCTTTTCTCTCGTGTTCTTCTTTGCTCCCTGTAGCCTCATCCAGAGCGACAGCTTCCTCTGCGACTGCCAGCTCCACTGGCTCCCGGAGTGGCTGGTGGCGAGGACCCTGCAGGACAGCGTCACTGCCACCTGTGCCCACCCCGAGAGCCTGAAAGGCACCAGCATCTTCCAGGCCCCGTCTCGGAGTTTCGTTTGTGGTGCGTTATACGTGTGTGTGTGTGTGTGTGTGCATGTTTAGCTAGTGGAATACAAGAAGACCCATATTGTCAGCTGTCCTCTATGTGGTTGTTTACATATTTTGCACGCGTTTCGTTTATGTCTTGGCTCTGTCCTCGCGGCGCTGACATGCTAATGCTTCTGCATTCCCCGCTGTTTGTTTTATTTCTTCCGTTCAGAACATTTCACTTTTTTTTAATACATAGCACTTGTCTATAAATTCCAGGAATCTGTTTGCCCACCCCCCCTATTTGCGATTTTCAGAGCGCAACACTCCAGTGCAACCAAACTAAATATTACTTTAGTTTATTGATAGATGTACTGTAGGTAGACAGGAAATGGGGAGAGAGATGGGGAGGGAAGACAAAGAGAAAAGTTCGTCGGGATCGGGACTCGAACCCGCGGCACACTGTCATGCGGTCCAGTCAAGGTGCCTGGACCGCTAAGCCGGCCCAGGCCTTGTATTTTAGTTGTAGTCCCTCGCTAGCATTTTGTCTAGTTTTTATTTGTTGACGAAATTGTCAGCATATTTATAGTTTATAGACATCATAGCTTAGTTGTTATTTAGTTCTCGTCAGTGAAAGAAAGGTAGCCGACGGACATTTTTCAGTGGACGAAACAAACCCTCCTCTCCAAACATGCTAGCATGCTAACATGCCATGCTCTCCCTCCCGCAGACGACCTGCCCAAGCCGCAGATCACGGTGCAGCCAGAGACCACGGTGACGGTGCTGGGCAGCGACGTGCACCTCACGTGCACGGCGGCCAGCAGCAGCTCCTCCCCCATGACCTTCGCCTGGCGCAAGGACCAGGAGCCGCTGCACCACGCCGACACGGAGAACTACGCGCACGTGCGCGCCCACCACCACATGATCCACCACGGAGGGGCCGTGGGCGAGGCGGCGCCCGGCGGGGCCGCCAGCAGCGTGATGGAGTACACCACCATCCTGCACCTGCGCCACGTCACCTTCGCCCACGAGGGACGCTACCAGTGCATCATCACCAACCACTTCGGCTCCTCCTACTCCACCAAGGCCCGCCTCACCGTCAACGGTAAGGGTCGCCCGGCCACCTCTTCGTTTCAGAGCGCTCGATTGGTCGGAAACGTAGCTGTTGTAGTGGGGCGTGAACCAATCGAAAGTAGCAGATCTGAGCCTGTAGATCTGCTACTTTTGCTGCTTTTGAATGCTGAGAAGTTTTACATAGGGCTGTCCCGATCCGATCACGATTGGATCAGGAGCAAAAGAATAACCCGACAACCCTAGTATCAATATTATATCCATATCATGCCATTAGACTGGATATTGTCTGTGATTTTGGTTGGATATTGTCCTATTCTCATATAATATTATGGTGTTCTATAAACATATTAATATCTGATTGGGAAAAATCTGTATCGGGCTATCAGCACATATCAAAATCAAATGATCGGAATCGGAACGGGAGCCAAAACAAACGTCCCTAGGTTTCTACCCGACAGAGACGGAAGCCAAAACACAAGTTTGGTCTAGCCGACTGAGACAGACGTAAGGTTTCCTGTTGAATAATGAACTCATCATTCACAGAGACGTACAGTGGTCTGACTGAGACAGACGTAAGGTTTCCTGTTGAATAATGAACTCCTCATTCACAGAGACGTACAGTGGTCGCTGTGCAGCCCTCCGTCTGAACACAGTGTCCATTCACTCTCTTACTCTGGTTGGACAATTTGGAACAAATCGATTTTGGTGCACGGCGTCAGTGCTTGCTGACAGGGCCATCTCCGCCACACTCTGTCACTGTGCTGCTGCTGGGCCTGCCCTGCACAGGGGACCAGTGTCACTGTCTGGGGGAATGGTTCCCTGCCCAGCTGTGATTCAAACCTCACATATAGCCTTCCTTCCTCCCTGCTTTCATCCAGTTGCACCAGTGACGAGACCACACTTTTTTTTAATGCGTCATCTTTTTATATCGTCTCTGTCGGGTGGAAACGCTGCATGTCCGAAACTGTTATTTCTCAGGATATGTTGGTTTGATTTTTTTTACACGGTGCATTGTTATTATGAAAGACAGATCCGTTATGTAGACAAAATAAATAATAAGAGCGATCAAAATAAGCAATTTAGTGCAAGACCCGGCACGCACGGACAGAGCTGCAGTGCGCCCTGAATGGAGTCATGTAATTTTTCACCTGTACTGTATTAGATTAACGTGCAAAAATGGTTAACCCGGAATTCTCCTTTAGCTATCAATGCCGACTGCGTCCGACTTACACTAAAACTCTACGCTCTCCTCTCGTCTCCCACCTCCCCCCCACCGCAGTCCTGCCGTCGTTCGTCAAGACGCCCAGCGACAGCACCATCCGCACGGGGCAGACGGCGCGGCTGGAGTGCGCGGCCAAGGGCCACCCCACGCCGCAGATCGCCTGGCAGAAGGACGGCGGCACCGACTTCCCCGCTGCCCGCGAGCGCCGCATGCTCGTCTTCCCCGACGACGACGTGTTCTTCATC
This sequence comes from Protomyctophum bolini, assembly GCF_963924005.1. Taxonomy (NCBI): domain Eukaryota; kingdom Metazoa; phylum Chordata; class Actinopteri; order Myctophiformes; family Myctophidae; genus Protomyctophum; species Protomyctophum bolini. The sequence goes on from NC_137863.1 coordinate 17,880,736, forward strand.
ACGGACGTCAAGCTGGAGGACATGGGCGTGTACAGCTGCACCGCCCGGAACACGGCGGGAACCGTGTCCGCCAACGCTACCCTCACCGTACTGGGTAAGAAGAGACCACCATGCATTACATAACGCTACCCTCACCGTACTGGGTAAGAAGAGACCACCATGCATTACATACAATACATAACGCTACCCTCACCGTACTGGGTAAGAAGAGACCACCATGCATTACATAACGCTACCCTCACCGTACTGGGTAAGAAGAGACCACCCCATGCATTACATACAATACATAACGCTACCCTCACCGTACTGGGTAAGAAGAGACCACCATGCATTACATAACGCTACCCTCACCGTACTGGGTAAGAAGAGACCACCATGCATTACATACAATACATAACGCTACCCTCACCGTACTGGGTAAGAAGAGACCACCATGCATTACATACAATACATAACGCCACCCTCACCGTAAGAACAACACATGGTAAAACATCAAATACATATAAATAGTCATCAAGAATCATAAGCAAGCAGTAGAATATCTGTACAGTGAAGTTATGAGTATAGACTGCTATGTCTACATCACATGCTATCTAAATGACATAAGTTTAGCCTTTGAAGTTTGCATACCCCTGTAAGGTTGTATAATTACTTATATTCTAGTGTCAATGTTTGCTCTTTGTCACTGTTGAGGAAAAGACTGCATTTGTATAGGGGTTCCCCGATGGAAAGGTAGAGTTACTTACGTATAGGGGTCAAAGAGGTTAGGTGTAGAAGAGGAGGAAATGAGACCAAGTACAGAGGCAGTCAGGCAGAGCCAAATGTCAAGCTTTACAAAGTAGGCCTGTTGAGGGTTTATGAAGCCGGTTAGAAAAGACGGGTAAACAAACAACAACAACAACAACATTAATTTACACTGATAATACAAGTTTATATAAAGTCTACAAAATCACAATTTTATGCAATATTATGTAGTGGGAGGTCCCTGCTTCATCTCACTCTCTCAGCTTAAAGTGTCCTTCGCCTGAAAAACTTTGAAGGCCCCTCAATAGTCGACTGAGTTTCAGATCATTATTATCATTATCAGTCAACCACAGCTATTCGAATTGGCTCATGATTACCAAGCTCCACGCGGGGCAGCAGACAGTACCGTGGCCCGTGTTGTGACTGGAGTTGGAGTTTCAAAACACAGTGCTGAACATTTCTCCCCCCAAACGTTTCCAAAAAAGATGGCGGCCAGTTAAATATATTTTGGTAGCCCAGTTGGGAATTGGTCAGCCTCGAGGCCGCAGAATGAAACGCTTTATATTTCTCTCTTTTCTCAGCAGCTGTGGCCTTGCTGTGGGGTCAGGGGAGGGGGGGGAGGGATGGGGTCATGGCTGGGGTCAACGGGGGGATGGTGGGCCGGGGGGTGAGTGAGGGGGGACTCACAGAAGGGTGTTTGTTAGGCATTCTAACCCACCCCACCCTCTCTCTGTGGGAGGGACAGTCATGCTTGTTTCAACTGCAAGCCTCGGTGCTTCTGGTTTATTGGTTGTTTCACGTTGCTGTTATCGCACCGCCCTGAAGGAGGACTGTTGCTCGCCGGAGCCCTCAGACACAGTGCTGGCGTGGTGTGGTCGCTGGTCGTTCACACAGACAGCAGCATGTTGCTGGCATGGTGTGGTCGCTGGTCGTTCACACAGACAGCAGCATGTTGCTGGCATGGTGTGGTTGCTGGTCGTTCACACAGCAGCATGTGGTCACTGGTCGTTCACACAGACAGCAGCATGTGGTCACTGGTCGTTCACACAGACAGCAGCATGTTGCTGGCATGGTGTGGTCGCTGGTCGTTCACACAGACAGCAGCATGTTGCTGGCATGGTGTGGTTGCTGGTCGTTCACACAGCAGCATGTGGTCGCTGGTCTGGTCGTTCACACAGACAGCAGCATGTCGCTGGCGTGGTGTGGTTGCTGGCCTGAAAACCCTGAAAAGTAGATGTTTTGGTGGACATACAGTATGAGGTTTACGCCCGGCAGAAACCTAATCTACAAATCACACGTTAGGATGCAATGTTTCTGTCGTGATAGTTTATCTTTGCTTTAATCCATGGGCATAGCGTGATGGGAGACTGAACGGGTGGTGGAGTACATGCAGTAGCTAGCTGGTAGTCGGTAGCAAGCACTAATCCCCTCTACAATGTACAACATTGGAGGAGGTCGCCGTGTCTCAGGGCCAATTGGCTGATGTTTGGGTTTGTAGAGGTGGATTGGGCGGATGGGAGGGTGGGGGGTTTAATGTAGCCGAGAGGCCCCTGTCTGGAACAGCAGAAATTGGGGGGCAAAGCAGAGGTAGCGATGGGGGAAGGGAGTAGAGAGGGGGGGGGGGGGGGAAGGAAGGGGTGGTGAAGGACAGAAAAGGACGAGGAGAAGGAATAGAGTGAGGCGGGTTAAGTGAGATCTCTTAATCTGGTGCATGTCCCACTGTGAAGGGAAATGCCCTGTCTGAGAGCAGAGGCCTACCTCAGTCAGCGAGCACACACACACACACACACACACACACACAGAGAGAGAAAGAAAGAAAGAAAGACTTCAATGTGCTCTATTGAGTGTCCAAAGTTGCCAGGGGGAAACACTGAAAACATTGTTTGTTCTGATTCTGAAGAGGATTCTGTCCTCCTGATTACTTGTGAAAACAAAGTTTCTGTCGAAGCGCTAAAACTCAATTCAGACGTTGACACACGGTAATATATTTCACGCCCGTTAATTTTTTGGCTGGCTGGACAGACGGATGGCGGGAATTGACCCGTCATGTCAGACGACATGGAGAAAGGACAGATTCGAAAGAACTTCCTTTTGCATGTCAAACTCCACTTCCAACATCTAGAAATAATCCGACTTGGCCGCGGCCGGTGTGCTCAGGCAAACCCAGTTGGCCTTGTTGGAGGCCATGTGGGGAGGGTTGGTTTCTATCGCAGCACTACTGCTGCGTGTTGGTGAAGGAGGGACATAACCAGGTCCACTCTCCCAGTGAAACGCCTCACACTATCAGCTGGAAACTAAAGCGGTGGCCGCAGACGTATTTATTTGGTCTTGGCAGCAGAAGATTGATCTAGTCTAGTTCCACGTTCCCAAGTGAACTCCAGCATTGAAAGGAGCCTTGTGTGATTTTTTGAAAGAGTCAAAACTCGGAGGTGTCGTGTTTAGCACTGACCTAAATACCATCATTAACCATCTGAAGCCCTCAGTTATGCTTCAGTTATTAGAAAATTGCAAGCTCACCACGCTGTAGCACGGCACTTCATGCCACGCTGCAAGCTTGTACATCTGCAATTTGGGGATTTTTTTAATTTATTGTGAGAACTACTGATTTAGAAGACATTTTGTAGAATCACAGGTTGAAAACCACTGGGTTTAAAGAGTGACTGACTCTCTTCTCCCCCCCCCAGAGACCCCCCACCTGGCCCAGGAGCTGGAGGACCGCGTGGTGGCGGTGGGCGACACGGTGGCGCTGCAGTGCAAGGCGCTGGGCAGCCCGCCGCCGCGCATCACCTGGTTCCGCGACGACCAGCCGCTGCAGCCCTCCGAGCGCCACCACTTCACGCCGGGCAACCGGCTGCTGGTCATCGGCGCGGCCGCATTGGAGGACGCCGGCCGCTACACGTGCGAGATGAAGAACCCGTTGGGCACCGAGCGCGCCCACAGCCAGCTGGTGGTCACGCCGCAGAGCCACGGGGGAGCGTGCGCGCCCTCCGGCAGCGGCGGCCCCAGCACGGTCACCATCGGCATCATCGTCATCGCCGTGGTCACCAGCATCGTGGTGACCTCGCTGGTGTGGGTGTGCATCATCTACCAGACGCGGAAGAAGAGCGAGGAGTGCAGCGTCACCAACACAGGTGAGTCAGTCCACTCCGTGGTCAGTCCACTCCGCGGCGAGTGAGTCCACTCCGTGGTCAGTCCACTCCGCGGCGAGTGAGTCCACTCCATGAGCGAGGGGATTCGCTGTGGGAGTGCCTTTCCTGGGTCACAAGGAGCGCCCCAGGAAAGGCACTGACGAGTGATTAGACTTTAATATAACCCAACATGCTCTGTGTACTACTGATACATCCGATATACAGAGTAAAACACTTGTGGTTCCTAACATTGCAGCAGCAATTATGACGATAACTATAGAAATAATGTGCATGAATACTTACAGTATGTATTCTTGTGGATTACGAATCCTGCAAAGTAACTGTTATGGACATATGAGGTTTCTAGAATACTAGCATAGTGAATACTGCTCCCATCCATGGAACCATGCACAGTAAAGAAACCCAGCTAATTTAAACTTGGGGGTGTAAGAACGGAGGGTTCTAACGTGTCCTCCATCTCGGTCCCAGATGAGACCATCGTCCCCCCAGACGTCCCCAGCTACCTGTCCTCCCAGGGGACGCTGTCTGAGAGACAGGACGTCTGCATCAGGGTTGAGGCTGGCCCTGGGAACCTTCCCAACGGACACATAGACAACACAGGTAGGTACCACACGCGTGCACACACACACACACACACACACACACACACGCACACACACACCTTCCAGCCAATGGACACAGACAACACAGGTATACCGCACACACACACACACACACACACACACTCCTCTGTTTTCTACACAGATACCTTGTATCTTGTAAGTAGCGAAAAAGATAAAAGACTATCTACAAGCGTTGTGAGCTTGTAGATCTGTTACTTTTGAGGTGGTTAAGTGGTTGTGGGGTTTTATATAAATATTGAACCAATGAAAAGTATTAACGAGAGCTTGTGACCAAATAACTACATCAGAACACAGGTGTGCCTTCCCCCCCCCCCCCCCCCCCCCCATTTCCTGAAAAGTTACAGTTTTGGACATCCAAGGTTTCCGCTATTTGCATAATGATGCCTGAAAAAATAAATTAAAGGAGAGTGTGGCTGTCAGCGGAAGACTGCACAACATCAGACATAATTAGAGCCGACGTGCTAATAAAAAAATAAAAAACATCCTTCCCGGCCCCCCCTCTCTCTCTCTCTCTCTCCAGGTTTCGACGGCGCGGTAGTGTGCACGGACTGCCTGGAGAACGGCAACAGCTACTCCAAAGACCCGGACTACCTGACGCACGGCTACGGCCCCGCGGTGGGCCTGGAGTACCAGCAGCACTCCCTCCCTCGGCACCGCGACACGGGAGCCCCGCCGCACGCCGCCCCCCTCTGCAACGGCACGCCCAACGGCATCCGCAGGGACTTCCAGGGGTCCACGTTCGCCAACAACCACGACACGTCGCCGTGGAACCATCACGATAGAAATGGTGAGGCGACGGCGCTTTTGAGTTCTCTTTTTGTTTGTGGGTCTTTTTCAGCCCCTTTTCGCTCCAATTTGGTCGTTATATGCCAATTGATACATCCCCACACACATGTATGTGCGTCGTCACTGCTGTTGTATCCTACTGGAACTCACCCGCCATTGAGGAGCCCCCAGCGGGAGGATGTAGCCTCCGTCCTAATCCTCCCACCCAACACTCGCTGCTGACAAGCAGAGCAGCAGCACAACCAAATAGCACCCTCCCCACCCCGCTTCACTCCCCATGAACACGGCCAATTATGTAAAGTGTAAAGACACTCGACAACGCCAGATGCGCCGCGGTGGATTCGGAGCCTCTAGATTTGCTCAACTGGGAGTCTATGTTATTTTGTAGGTAGGAGATAGCAGGATATTCTTTTTTGCTTATTTATTTTTTGCTATTACTGTATGGTAAACCATGTTGCGAAACGGTTTGGAATGCACAATATTTCCCAAGAGGTTTCCAGGCTCACTGCCATGTTATCAGGATCTCAGGTTTCCATTAGAGTTTACCTCCAATTATCTCACAGACCACAGCGCTGAGACGAGGGGCTTTCGTGATTGATATGAATCAGCGTGCAGGGTTTCTTAAAAACCCTCTTTAATAACTACGTTTGTGCCATTTCTATCAATTGATACCCTGGGAAAACGATAGGGGTGCTTGTTCAAGGTAACCACAGGGTTTTGAGCTGATTTGTAAAGCGTTGCTGATGGACTGGTTCGTGCACTACCAGTACTTTGACAGTGTTATAGTCGTTGCAGGGCAAAAGGCCCTGAAGACACATCCCCCCCCCCAAAAAAAAATGAAAATGTGCATCGAGTTCCTCGCTCTGCTAGACTTTTTGGGGGGGAACGGCACGTCAGGGCCTGCTCTGGGATTCAGCTGGAATGATCCCAGAATGGAATCGTCGCACAGAATGCTGATTCTCACCTTCAGATGTCAACATCGCAGCACGCACGCACACATTCCATCGCCTCCATAGCCCAAAGCCACATGCCGAGAGATGTCTTCATGAATGCACGAAGACATGCCCCTGTCCCTCTTCTTAGGCTAGGTTCAGACTGGAAGCCCAAACGCAGATTGGAATCAGATTGATTTTTACAAAGTTTAAGTTTTGCGTATCATAATCAAATGTCCAACTCAGTGTTGTGCAGCCATGCCCGGCCAGGACAGGTCCTCTGAAGGTGGTCTAGGACGGTCCTCTGAAGGTGGTCTGTACAGGTCATCTGAAGGTGGTCTGTACAGGTCCTCTGAAGGTGGTCTGTACAGGTCCTCTGAAGGTGGTCTGTACAGGACAGGGGGACAGGTGGTGATTACGTGGTTGGCAGTCTGCTCAAGCTGCACTGTCTGCCAGGTCCCACTGCCTATGAATGCGTTTATCAACATGTTACGTGCCACGTAGTGTAGGTTTGTCTGGGACTTTCGTACGGTGGTAATTTTGCCAGACAGCAGGGAACATAAAAATAAAGGGACATTCACTTACAGTATATATCTTCCACTTTGTTCTTTCCCTCCCAGGTTTGTCGGTGAGCAGAGCGGGACAGACGACGGCCCCGCTGCAACAGGAGGAGTCCTTCCACAAGCCGGTGAAGCTTCACCACGGCCTTCACCACGGCCCCCCCGCCCCCCACACAACGGAGCGCGAGGCCCAGCTCACCCAGACTCTGCTGTCCAACGGACACGCGCTTAGAGCCTCTCAGAACGAGAGCGCCCCCCTTAGGAGAGCCAGCGACTAGCAGCACACCCCAACACATCTATCCATCCATCCATCCACGATTCACAACCCACCCCCCCAAAAAATATAATAATATGGACTCGCGATTGCTGAGCGGAACTTTTAGTTTGTTTGTTTTTTGCACTGGGAACTTTGAACTGCTACCTCAGACTGAGGCTGAATGTCCCCTCGACCCTCCCTGGGTATTTTATGGACTGAACGAGGGAGCCGAGAGGGGGGTTAAAGGGCGGGGGGGTAAAAGGGGTGGGGTGGGGTGGGCGGGGGGGATAGCATCCGGAGTTTGAAGGCGGAGCTTGTATGGGTGGCGTCCCATCTGAGCGTTATGAGCTGTACATAGTTTAAAAACCTTCCCCTGGGAGGTGACCAATCGAAATCCTAGCTCCAAATAATGTGACTTGCATTTGAAGCATGCAAATGTAGGGAATATTGTACAGTTATGTGTCTGTGTGCAAAGGGGGTTTAAAAAAACAAAACAAAAAATCTAAAAACAAGAGAGAGACAAAACAGAGAAATATACCTTTGGACATTTTGAGTGTACATAAGAGTTTTCTTATATATTATATATTATATAAACTTTTACAGAAGAGTATTTGAATTTATTCTGTGCATGACAAAGAAAGGAGTGATGGTATTTTTGTTCTTTTTTTTTTTTTTCTCAGAAAAAAAAACAAGCTCAGTCTTTTTCAGCTTTTACCAGCTTCAACTGCGGTGCCTTATTGCATGATCAAAGAACACACAAGAAACCTGACTTCTAATAATAGTCTGTATCAAGAGATTTGTTTTGATTCCGTTTTTCTTTTTTTGTGAGAGAGAGCTACCGGTACACTCTTATCATACAACAGATACACTTTATTGCACTTGAATGTTTTTGACAATAATAATACAAAAAAAAAAACACTGTCATACCATGGCCTTACTTACAGCAGTGGTTCTCAAACTGGACCCCCTCCTAACGGCAAAGTTCCGCCTACTGTGTTACGCTGCGTTCGGACGGCATGAAACGATGAATGGGGGCGAATGCAAATTGCAACGCAACGTCTGCAGTGGAGCGCCCGTCTTTGATTAAAAGGGGAACATTCCCAGTTTCAGTATAGAAAATGACAAATGGATAAGCCATTGTGGTCCATTAAACATTCAATACAAAATAGAAATGTATATAAAAATATTGTATGAATATTTTTATATACATACATATTGTATAAATATTGTATAGTGAAAGACCCGCAAGGGTCCATTTGGAAGCCCTTCAAAAGACCCCGAGTGGTCCCTGGATGGACCCTCTTTGAGGACCACTGCCTTTCAGAACCGCGACTCGCGCTCACACACACACACACACACTGCTATCGTATGAAGGAAGAGGTTTGATGTAATTTATTTTGGTATTTCAAATGGTACAAGACAAGGGACGGGAGAGATACAACTAGGACATTTTTAAAGCACTTTCATGTATTCCTTTGTGAATGGAGTTCTAGGAATGCAGATTATGTCCATGGTGCTCGTCAACAGTAATGCAGGAATCTTCATTCTAGGTACTCGAAAGACCTTAACTGCAAAGCTGCTGCATTTCTGTTAACCCGGTGTGGTCCAACTCTGCAGCGCCTCTCTACACAGAGCAATATAACTATAAAAAGAGTTTAACTACAAGTACAATATGGTTATAGACAGTGCTCCTGTTATTGTCAGGCTGTAGCCGGTACCTCTACCAGACTGTAAAATGGAAACGGGATCTTCTCCCACTATGCAGCAGCATACTTTGGCAGGCATGCTTTGTTCTCCACAATAAACATTTTAATATGCACTTCGATACCAAGATAAGATTTTAATTGGCCTAAAAAAACAAACGCTTTAGCTCTGTGCAAAGCTTGAGTTGTACCCGCGTGCCGAGAATTAGCCGACCTGTGTTAGTTTGTCAGTGAAAAACTGTAGTCGACGAACATTTTTCTTTTAGTCTTTTAGTCGACAAAATCAACACTGTTGAGCTGACAGGTCTGCTGTTCTCTGCGAGCGACGGGAGCATTAATTAGGCAGGAGAAAGATGGAAGAATGGAGGGAGGGTGACCTCTTTGTTGTGTCCTATTGTGTTACTGCTGTCATGTGCCTCAACAAAAACAACTTGTGTGCTCACCAACAAAACAGGAAAATGGTAAATGGCCAGTAATTAAAACGCCTTTCGTCAGATCATCACCATCACGCGGTGACAATACTGTAAAACAAATAACATTGTCACTACGGTACGATCCATCGCATACCTTCTAGGGAGCTACTGATGTAAACTTCATTCTGTGAACCGTTGGGAAGCTTGTGAAACGTGCTTCTAACCAAACCTGGGGGATATTATTATAAATGCAGTGAAATTCCCCCCTGGCTGCTGACCCTCTTCCCCCCCTGGAAGTACTGAACGAGTGTCGCCGCAGGTAAACGTTCAAGCTAGTTAGCATCGCCTGATGTCCACTCTCATCTGTATTGTGTGTGTACGGTACGCCACTGTCTCTCAACTTTCTCTCAACCAGAAAAATATCGATAGTTAGGAACCAAATCGACCCTTACAGATCTGTAACGCTGAGTGTTCGAATGGACCCGTCTTACGGGTCCGTTTTGGATCCAAACTCGGAGAGCGAGGATTTCACAGTGTAGCTTTGGGACCCAGAGATTAAAAACTAAATTGATATGCATTAGGCCACATATCTAACGGGGGGTTATTGAAATGAAAAGGGTTGAGAGTCAATGGCGTACCAGTTGGAGGACACGTTCCTCTCGTTACATGTGAAGTGAACTCAGTTATCAGAGGGTGAACCCAGCCATCAGCGGGCCTCTCTCGTTAGCATAATAACGGTGACAGTGTATCCAGGTGTGGAGGAGGGGCAAGCAGGGGTGAAGTAGTGTTCATGTTCTGAGTAATTTATTGAAATGAAACCATTGTACCATTGTCAAAGCTAAAAAGAAAAACATTGAAGTGTCTAACATGGCATTGAAGTGTCTAATAAAAAAGAATCACATTTTTGCTATTATATGTGGCGTGTTTGTGCTTTCATCCTAGAATGTGTGAGTTTGACGGGTGTGAGTGAGTTTCCTACTGCCAACGCTGTAGTTTGTATTAAAAAAACAATCACTATTGTCAACGTAACGCATTGTGAATGTCAGAAGAGAATCGCAGCAAAGGTTGTGCGTCGCCTTGACGACCATGCTGTCTTATGCAAAGGTTAAGATGTAATTTAGACAGACGCTAGGTTCATTTATTTACAAGTTATCCTATAGTTTCAATGTACATATTTATCTTTTGGCACTAAACCGTCTCTTAGCATTTGATGTATGCGTTTACCTTTCTTACTGTAAGGTGCTCCGTTATGCAAACATTTACCAACATCTATGTTTTCTTTTTTACATTAATTTATACAGGTCAAGTGCCATTGAGATACATGATCTATTTTACGAGGAGCTGTTTTAGTGACCTGCCCACTGTGTAGTACTAGGTGGAAAACTGGGTTGAACTCTTAATTCTCACTTTTATAATCCCATTTATACAGTGGTGGACAGTAACTAGTACATTTATTAAAGTACATTTATTTATTTATTTTGATTTCTTTTTGCAAGCTCACGACCTTCACTTCACTACATCAGTCTTTGACCCAAGTTTAATATAGAATGGCTTGGTTAAGTCCCACTAAGTTTAATATAGAATGGCTTGGTTAAGTCCCACTATGTTTAATATAGAATGGCTTGGTTAAATCCCACTAAGTTTAATATAGAATGGCTTGGTTAAGTCCCACTAAGTTTAATATAGAATGGCTTGGTTAAGTCCCACTAAGTTTAATATAGAATGGCTTGGTTAAGTCCCACTAGGTTTAATATAGAATGGCTTGGTTAAGTCCCACTAAGTTTAATATAGAATGGCTTGGTTAAGTCCCACTAAGTTTAATATAGAATGGCTTGGTTAAGTCCCACTAAGTTTAATATAGAATGGCTTGGTTAAGTCCCACTAAGTTTAATATAGAATGGCTTGGTTAAGTCCCACTAAGTTTAATATAGAATGGCTTGGTTAAGTCCCACTTATCATTGGGTGTCAGAATCATGACAGTGTAATGATCAGTATCATGTCAACATAATGGTCATTATCATGTCAGTATCTTATCAGTATGGTCAGTCAGAATCATCAAGTATGGTAGGCTAATGACTAATTGGTTGTTTTCTAAATGATTTAATCAACACAATACACATGGAAATGAAGCTTACATGATGTAGATCAGTAGGTTAGGAGCTTGCTTCATGTGTCCAAGGTTATGATGGCATCAAATCCTGCTCTCTCTAAGAGGAAATCTAAGTAACAAAAAAAAACATTGTGCATTAGTCGTTGCCGTCCATATTTTGACATTTTTTTGGGGGGTAAATGGATGCTCTACTTGATCATAATAGAGCATCGCACTAACATCAAACATCAAAAGTAGCACATCTGCAAGCTCAAAGTGCAGATGCTCGCTTTGTTTAGTTTTTATCCAGAAACGACTTAGACATAATTATTCTTCCCATGTCATTATTCTCATGTCACAAACCCAGTGGGAACAAGACATGTTGAATACGTGTCATATTGATGTCTTTGTTGAACTTTGGCAGACATTTTTAGACATCTTTGTCCTGTCATTTTGATGTTGCAGGCCAGACCTACACTACAGTACAATTTAAAATGTACAATATAGGCATTTAGCAGACGCTTTTAATCCAGAGTGATTTACAGTAAGCAAGAACAACACATGGTAATACATATAAATAGTCATTAGACTATAGGGTTCAACTAGTTGGATACATTATAAAGGTTGTCGTTTCAAATTAACTTCACTCTCTTGCCAGACCAAAAAAACAATAATCCCTCTGCAGATTAGTCTGACCCTGCTCGGTTGTGATTGGATTTTGCTGGCCCTGAAGTTGTGGGGCACAAAACAGGGCCCAGTATGGAAACATGAGGTGGGCTTATCACCAGAGGCATGTTTTTTAATCCGCCCGTTTGGAATGCAGGTTGTACTGGAAGAATGAAGTTACTTTGATATTTAGCCCAACAGGTGTGGGCGGCCTGTCACCAACAAACTGTCTTTCTGTGCATTATGGAAATGATCAGCACAGGTGAAATCATTGATTAAATCATATTGGCTGGTACTGCCTGTTTTTTTTTTTAATATATTTTTATCCCACGATTTTGTAACCCATTTTTCACCCCTGTGTCAATCATCTACTGTGATCCTGGGCTCTACACACCCTCCGCCAACCTGGGGAGAGCAAGGGACTTAACTCATGCTTCCTTCATGCTTGAGTGTCCAAGTTGCTCCTTTACACCTGACAGGGGGGAGTTTCTCTGGTTGGACGTAGCGCGTGAAAGGAACACGTTATTCCAACCAGTTCCTTTCCCCTCCATCAGGCGCCCCGGCTGGCCAGGGGGAGGCAGTTTAGAGACCAGGATTACTGCATGTTTTTGTGAGGGTACCTACCCTAGGGGACACGGGGAGAACATGCAAACTCCACACAGAAAGGCCCTTTCGCCAACCCCCGCCTTCGGGTATGGGCACTGATGACGCGGAGGAGGAAACACGCCGCCAGCACCCACAGTGCCCCGAGCGGGAATCGAACCCAGGACCTTCTAGCTGTGAGGCGACAGCACTAGCAACTGTGCCACCGTGCCCCCTCTGGTTCTTCCTGTTGAATAAAAGATATTCCGTTATTAGGGAAAATAAAATAAATATATAGGCTCCCTGTGGTAAATATATAACTTATAATATCAGCTTCATAACATGATTATGTCAGATTCATAATGCTTTACAGTGTGACATTTTCTCATTTTCAGAGGCACTTGTGGCATGTCCTTCTAATAAGCCTATATGAAATGGCTGACTCTGTGATGTCTCAGAATGCATCGTGACCAACCGGTAAAGAGTTATGGGAATGTTTCCTAACCAGCAGCTGACTAAGCATTTACGGCTACATATGGCCGGTCACAGTGGCTATGGAAAAGCAATCCGTTCCAAAGAGGGGGAATTCACAAAGACACAATCCAAAGACCTCAAGCTTAAAAGAATTAAAGTAAGACACTGCTCGCACCACACACACTCATAGACCTTATCTCCCAGCCCAGCCGCGCTCGCCTCGTCAGTCACCCACCCTAAGCTGCTACAGACAGCAAACATATTTTTCTACTTATGCTTAAATTATTTGCTATGGAGTGCGGCAGTAGGAGGACCGACCGGGCCCAGAATGTGCATTCCAGATGGATGTTTGTCAAACAGTGAGATCGACATGCCCCTGCCCCCCCCCCGGGCTCCACCAATCACATGCCAGCCATTGTTTTCCAACAGCCCAGTGACAGAGAGCGTGACAAACATTTCCACCTGGCTGTGAGACCGTACGTCTCTCTGCGCCTTCGGCACCGCTGACTAAGTCCACAGCTTACTTCCATATGTTTAACACCACGGAGGGCAGTGCCGGGCTAATCCACTCAAAACATGAGGGGGAACCAAATCTGCACTGCGATATCTATCCAATCCACGCACCCACCCACAGCACCGACCGCCGAGGACTTGCCCTCTGCTCCGTGCAGAAACCCATGCCATACGCCACATCTCCAGTAAAGGTTCCATCATATTTAGTTGTATCGACGGTGTCGCACAGCAACAATAGCCAAAGCTTAATAGATTGATTATTTTCGGGGCTGGAAATGTCAAAAAACTAATTCTGGCCAAATGTGTGCCCTTTTAGAAATTTCAGCCCCGGCTAACGTTGTCTGCATGTCCCTGCTTTAACAGTGCTATTACCAGTGTCGCCATGTCTGCTTATTATAAGTGACTTTGCTTTTCTGTTGATTGTAAATAGGGGGGGGATTGCATCGTGAGCTTGTAGATTGACTATTTTCAAATGCCTAATAGTATAGGTGAAGTGAAGTGGCCTTGTTTCCACAGCACTGGCAGCCCTGGCTGCTACAGATGTTGTCAGGTGGGGGATGAGCTCAGCCGGGCTCCAAGGGGACAAGTACAGCCCTGAGACGTGACTGTGTGTCTCTCCCTGGTGGCTCTTAAGCACAGGTGGCTCCATTCAACGTTGCTGGAAGAAATATGGCAAGGACACTAAATGTCAAACATCCGCTACAAGACGTTCTAGACGGAGCTTTAAAAAGCTGATTTTTTTCTTCTTCCAAAAAGTTTTTTTCCTTTCAAGCTCGTAGCTCATGTTATTTTCGCAATTTTGTGTAAATTTAAGTCGTTAAAATGTGCCTATAACGACGTGACCAAAAATAAGCGACGCTACTGCAGGTGTTCCAAGTCTGTCTTTTTATTATATAAAAGTATTAACCTTGTGACTAAATAATAACTTAAACGGGATCTATTTGAAATTTCTTGGCCATACAGGCTACGTCCAAGACTTTTTCCGCCCGACAGCGACACTATTAAAGGAACCCACAGCGAAACAACATTATCAGCAAAGCACACACACAGGTACAGTGGAATAAAAAAAAAGAAAGACAGTCTTTAATGCTGTAATTCACTCATCCGCTTGTGCACACACACGCGCACACACACACACACACACACACACACACACACACACACACACACACACACACACACACACACACACACACACGTCCTACAGTACATGGGTTTCATAGGCAGTCCCGTGAGACAGGGTGTGGGTTTCATTTGGGGGAGAAAAAAAAAACATTGTGCCTTTAAATAAGTGGAACCCAGGCTGTTAAACTGAAGCCGCGCTGGAGGAATGCAGAGCTCCTCAGAGGGACGGATGGACAGAAGGACGGACGGACGAATGGTTCCTCCTTTTGAGCACCAGGTGTCCCCCTGCACTTTTTGGGCCGCATGCTTGCAGCACGGAGGGCCGGGTTTTGGGTGCGGATATCGCAGCAAGCGGTAGCCTCCTCCTCAGGGACTCTCGACTCCCAGAGAAGTGTCCCGCTCTCTGGCCAGGCTAGACCTGGGGGACGGACGCTGGCGGGACATGCCTATAGTACTGGTTCGTAACAGTTGGGTCCGGTCCGGGGACCACCAAATGGACCCTGGAGAGTGCAATGGTTGTTCCACTCACAGTTAAATTTAAATTAACATTGACAACGTTACAGTGTAGATTGGATGAAAATAAATAAAATAAAAGGTTCCATTTGTACACTCTCAGAGTTAGTTACAGACCCTTGAGGGTCCATTTGGAGCCCTGGTGGGACCACCGGACCAGACGTTGGGACAACGTGTGCTACAGGAGGCTGCCACGGACTTTCTCATAGGCTCCTAGGAAGATGAAGCCGCCCGCGCTGATGAAGGCCACCCTGGGCAGGCTGCCAGCAAACAGCCTGCAGAGAAGAGACAGAGACAAAAAGTCGCATTATCTTTAGATTTATTGGCCTAAAAACGTAAAATGTCTTCCATTTGTGGTGATCTCCTTGAGTTAGATGAATATATATGAAAAACTATCAGACGTGTTTCGGGGAAAGGAGCTTTTGTTCTTTTGCTCATCTCTAGAATGTTACAACATAAACACGGGTCAAAGCAATGTTCAGGACTGTGGAGTGAAGGGGTCTCTGGACACTAATCTGCTGTAACATCAGGTCACACTGAGCCTATCATGAGGCACTATTTCGGGGTACAACTGGCGGCCTTCACAGACAGTTTTCTAGGGGGGGCGAAGCCCGACAAGAAGCTGTTGACGTTGCAGGGGTCAGAGGATGCGATGATGGGCCATGAGAGAACGCCTCTCTCCCAAGGCCCCCCTGCTCCTCACAGCTGTTTTTGGGATTAGGCCTCAAGCCCCCCTTCCCCAAAAAAGGGCCTCCCTGGACACTCTCTCTCTCTCTCTCTCTCTGCGTGTGTGCATGACAGATGGCCAGATGACATCCACACGTCCCTGTGCTGTCCATTCTTCTCTCCAATCTATTTCCAGTGGTGGTCAGTGGTGGAAAAAAAGTATCAATGTAGAAACAGAAACAGCCTGTTATAAATGTCTGGTAATCAAAATGTACTTGAGTTAAAACTACAAAAGATTGGCATCAAAATATACTCACTCATGTACAGAAAAGTAAAAGTAGTCATTGTGCAGCAGAATGTCCCACACAAGAGACTATGAGAAGAGACTCTTTTGTGTCTCCCACCGGAAGCACAGCCAGAAATAAAATTATTGAACCTCCATGAATTCAAGGCTTCATGGGGTGTGACATTGATAGAAGATACGTGTTGGGTGAACTACTCCTTTAAGTAGAGTACTTGTCTACATGTCTTCTTAGCAGATATTGAAATGAACTGTGCTTTGCTTCTACAAACGGTTAACACAGTTTTCAATGAATCAATGTACTTAGTTCCTTTCCACCACTGGCGGTGGTGACTTGCATCACAGATGTGATAAGTTGTGAGCTTGCAGATCTGCAATACTTTTTTTCTATACTTTTTTTTAAGGCCAGGAAGATGTGTGTCTAAATTGTATTGTATCATTGTATTGATAATGAAATGCATCATCAAGAAAATATTTAACCAGGAATAGCACTATCTGTACTTTGACTCGAGTACTGAACTTGAATAATTTGTCCATTTCTCTCTCTTCGGCCATGCCTCCCCTTCAGCGGTCATTTCTCTCCCTCTCTGTCTGGTTCTCGCCATGTATGTCGTCTGATATCACTCATTTAACACATGCTCGCTCTTTCCCGTCCGTTCCTCTCCTGATCTCCATCCATCCATCTCTCTTTCTCTCGCTCTCCCCGTCAGCTGGACAACCATTCTAACTGGTTGGACTGCGATTCGCTTACTAAGACCCTCTGTCTGCCAATACGCCCCCACACTCATCTGGTGGTGTTGCTGTCCAAGCCAGATGTAATGGAGAAAGAGTGTGTGTGTGTGTGTGTGTGTGTGTGTGTGTGTGTGTGTGTGTGTCTGCCTGCCTGGATACAGTATGTGCACATTCATTGTTGGTGTGTACAGTATGTGTATTTGTTTCCAAGCGAGCCTGCAACTGACAGACGTTTGACTACTCACTGCTGCTGCACTTGTGCTTATATACAGATGCTCGTTAAGCATTAACTGTTGAGAGACTGTACCGATTCTCATTCATAGCGTTGACAGATACAGACCACTAATATTCATCTATATACTCACTGTCAAGGTTCTGTTAACAGACCACCTTTCTCACATTCATAGACAGTACACATAAACATTCTTCATTGTTGATAGTCTCTTAGTATATTCATTATGTCCTCCGCCAGGAGGTTATTCATTTATTTTCCTGTGTGTGTGTGTGTGTGTGTGTGGCTAATCTCACAAACTACTAGTTGGATGAGTGTCATACAGCATGCTAACAGGCCAAGGAACTACATTTGTTTTTAAATCTGAGGGACAACTAGACGACTGGACTCTTCCACACGTGACATAACCCAACACCACATGATGCTAATACAATTTGACTATTACTCTCGTTTTGTGCTCGGTTTCCAGTGATATTCCATAAGACTACACACCATTACTGCATGGCGTGTGTGTAGAGGATTGTTTCCCCAAACGTTTTAGACCCAAAAGAGAAATTAGATGTCTCCCAAACTAGTTAAAATAGTTACAAGCTATATGGGTCCACTCCAAACCCAGTGTTTGGGAATGACTGGTGTAGAGCAGTGGTTCTGAACCTTTTCCGTGACCACCTAAAATAATCATATTTGTTTGTACTGTGGCTCTACTCCCCCAAAATAACCATATTTGAACTGGTGACCCACCGACTCGACAAGCACGTGGAATTGTAGGTGTTGAGGCATTACATTTAGTTTCACTCGGTTCCACAGATAAACATTGTGAACATAGCTGATCTACAAGCTTACAAGTGAGCTGGTAGATCAGCCATTTGCACAATTTGAGCGTCGTATTATATTATTTGACAATTTGGCCAATGTTTGACCAGTTTTTATAGTATAGTTTGTAGATTACCTTTGATGTAGCGATGGACTTTCCTTAAATTGTCACTTCACTGTGTTTAACCCAGTGTTTGGGAACTACTGGTGTAAAGGACAGGTCACTGCGTGCCGTGCCTTGAGGTTGCCATTTATTTCTTTTAGATCTGCCATTTCTGATACTTTTGCGTGACGCTGTACACTGTAGTTAGTGTAGTATGATTAAGTAGGGTGTTAATTTACGAGAAAACATTAAAAACTTAAAATATGAACATAGGAGGTTTCTGCCGATATACTCCGTGATGATAAGACTGTTGAGAATTTGCATATACTGTATATACACCCATTGTTTTTGGGTTTTTTTATGTTTGTTTTTTTTAAATATATTTTTTATCCCACGATTTTGTAACCCATTTTTCACCCCTGTGTCAATCATCTACTGTGATCCTGGGCTCTACACACCCTCCGCCAACCTGGGAAGAGCAACGGACTTAACTCATGCTTCCTTCATGCTTGAGTGTTCAAGTTGCTCCTTTACACCTGACAGGGGGGAGTTTCCCTGGTTGGACGTAGCGCGTGGAAGGAACACGTTTTTTTATGTTTGTTTGTGGCTTTCGCCTTTATTTTATATTTTTTATGGAGGAACAGACAGTAGGCTGACAGGAAATGGGGAGAGAGATGGCGGGGAAGACATGCAGTGAGGGCTGTCAGGATCAGGAGTCGAACCCGCGGCACACTGCCAGACTGGATTACCAGCCAAGGTGCCTGGACCACTGAGCCACGGCCCAGGCACACCCATTGTTGATAGACAAGACGGTTGTACAGTACACATTGTAGTGATACATGATGTATATTCACATACATTCACTGTACTGTATATTTCAACGCAGCTGTTGCTGCTGTGACACCTGAATTTCCCTCTGGGGATGCAGTAAAGTTTTGCCGTTATCTTATCTTATGGGACCACCTGTGGGGGGGGGGGTTGAACGGGGGGAGGGGGTGTACGAGAGACAGTTTTATGGGCTCTCCATTTAGAAATGGGGTCACAAATGGCCTTGCCGCCAATACATCAATTTTGTCAACTGCAAAGCTGTACAAGGTGCCAAGCATGTCAGTGGATCTCACAACCATCTCAAACATTCCCACAACTCCACGTTTCAGAATGCTCCCCCCCGGGCCTAGATCGGCTGTTTTGGGAATGGGAAGGCAGGCGGGCGAGGTAGGTGTGTGTGTGTGTGTGTGTGTGTGTGTGTGTGCATGTGTGCATGCATGCGTACGTGCATGTGTTGAATGCGAGTGATTCCATGATTGTGAAAGCGAGGGGGAAATCAGGAGAGTGTGTGTGCGTGCATAGCTGTGTGTGTGTGTGTGTGTGTGTGTGTGTGTGTGTGCACACACACACACCCATGGAATAAACTAAAATCCATCCATCCATTACTGAGAACTTAAATCCATGTGTGCATGTGAGATTACATTTTGTTAGACATTTTTTTAGTCCAGTTTCAAATCGCCCTGGTTAATCATAATTTATTCAAGCTCATCCTGTTTTTATTTAGTTTAGTTTTAGTCAAACTAAAAGTCAAGCATTTTAGTCTTTATCTTAGTCCAACAAAACGGCAAGTATTTAGTCTAGTATTTGTCAATGATAACTCTTTTAGTCTACTTTTATTCCATGAAAACTTACCACACTGATCTGAGTACAGCCCAATACTAAACACCTGGTTATGAACCAATGTCCAGTTTAATCAACTTAACCAACTACAGAGAGGGAGAGAGGGAAGAGGGGTCCCTGGCACATTTTACAAATACATTATGTGGGGGTGACCCAGTCCCAGTGTGTGTGTGCACGCGCGCGCACACACACACACACACACACACACACACACACACACACACACACACACAAGTGTGCTTGGGTTCACATAAGCACGTACAAGTGTAAATGCTTAGGCTGGTCTAAATAATACAGGAGACAGACATTACTCAGAGCCAGTCGTCTTGCCCTGCACCGTCTCCTTCCATTTTTTTCTTTCCACATGCTATCTATCACCTTCTGTCTGCTGAAGGCCTGCAGTCGCTGCAGTGCTGCGCCACTATGACTAAACACGCAACACGTGGCCAATCGGTCAGGAAGGAAACAGCCGAGGGGGAAACATGGGTGTTAACTTGTATGTATGTATGGAGACTGGACGATTAGACCAGACAACGCACCACAGAGCTGACCAAGGTTTGCCCTGCCAGCCAAGCACAGAATACAACAAGACATGGAGAGGTTCCCATGCACTTTCTTTTTTCAGCTCGAGACCCCAAAAGAGAAATGAAGTACCCAAACTTACAAAAATACATTATGAACTGACCAGTTAAGATTAAATAGTGATTGTATTATTATTATTATTAATTTAAAAATAAATATGGATTTTCTTTTTTTGCCATGAATTAATTTAGTTTTTAATAAGAAAAGAAATACAAAAAAAGAAAGTCTGGAAAACATTAAAAAAAGAAAAGAAAAATAGATATTACTCTTTACCCAAATTTGGTAAAATAAAAGGAAATAAACATAGTTTTTGCCGTGCAGTGTTAGTTCAGTGTTCCTGGCACTGGGTCGTTCCCATGTGAAACCCAGTGCAAAGACATGAAACAATAAAAAAAGAAAAATAATAATAATAATCTGTTTGCCTTTTGTGCAGCAAATCGACCCCTGGACCGTCAACTTCCTGTCTGTGATCAAGCCCACCTGTGGAACAGAGAGAGCCAGAGCTCAAACAATCCCCCCCCCCCCATTCCCCAGGGGCGCCCTCCCTGATTCACCGTGACATCACAGGCTGGCTGGCCAATACAGATCACTCATCCCCCCGCTCGTCGGCCAATCAGCTCACAAGACAGATGAGTTAAATATGGCCTGCAGGGCACAGCAGGAGAGAGTTGCTCATCACTGAGCTGTCGGTATGTGTGCAGTGTGCAGTGCAGTGTGCAGTGCAGTGTGCAGTGTGTGTGCAGTGTGCAGTATGTGTGCAGTGTGCAGTGCAGTGTGCAGTGCAGTGTGCAGTGTGTGTGCAGTGTGCAGTACAGTGTGTGTGCAGTGTGCGCAGCCACAACAGAAACCACTTCACTAATGTTCACGATTAAACTCGATCCGTGTCTCATATAGGCGGGATGTGGACACTAAAAAAAACATTTAGTGATTATATTTTCCTTTTTTTTCTAAAAAAATATATTTTTATGCCAGAAACAGGCGAGAGAAAGTCGGGGAGTGACGCGCAGCAAAGCGTGGCACTCCCCGGGTCTCGGGAATCGAACTGGCGTTTGTCTTAACCCATTTTGGGCAGGAACCCCTTTTGGTGTTTTAAACATTGTTATAATTTAGCTATTGAAAAAAAGCAGTTCTACAAGCTCATCGGTGGTGCGCTACGAGCTTGTAGGTCTGCTATTTTTGAAAAATCTTAAAAATGTGTCACAAATCTTTGAATATATGTTCTTAAGTTTAAAAGTGAATGTTTTTAACTGAGGTCTAAATGGGTTTTAAGCAATCGGTTATCGACAACGCCTTAACCCCCCCCCCCCCCCCCCCCCCCACACACACACACACACACACACACACTCTTTCTTATTTCCCTTTTCTTTGACCAAATTAAAGTAGAGTAAGCCACATGAACCCTAGTTAAAAACAACAGGTTAAGTGTTTTAACGTAATTAGAATGCCAAGTAACCGCTACAAAGTAACTACAGGAAAACATATGTAATACTGTAGACAAACCTCCAACGTACAATGAAATACAATACAAATATAAACCCAGGGCTGAAGGGACACTGTGCCGGTTAGTCTTGCTTTGTTACTTTGGGGTCTGGTCTAGTCTTTGTTTGTTCCTGTTGTGGGTTTAACCGTGGCTCTGGGGGGGGGGGGCAGGGTCTCTGGGGCACGGCACACACACATGGAACCACTTTGGAGCCTCACTGCGCTGCAATTGGGCCTATTACCATAATTACAGCTTTAAAGGCCCAGCAATTTGTAGCAGGCATGCACCGGCACAACCACAAGGCCTTTGGCCCCTGCGGCGCGCGCACGCAGGCACACGCGCGCACACACACACACACACACGAGGAGAAGGCTAGGACGTCGGCTACACGTTGCCTTTCTCCACCCGTTGTCTTTCAAACTACTTTCTCCTTTGTTGAGAATCCCTTGACTCCTTCAAAACCGCTCTCAAAGGGCACCTACGGACGGCTGCAATTCAAAACTGGCCCCCATAAAATCTGAATCCCCCCCCACCCCTTTTTCCCCTCACTGTATATGTTTTTATTCCCCTTTTACCTCCTCTATGATGATTTCCTGTTTTTGGCTATATAGAAGTGTATATTTGTACGTCTCTAAATGTTATGATGAATTGAACATGGTGGACCCGACTGTAAACAAGTGTAATGCTTTATGGTGTCGTCCACAGTTAACAGTTTTGTATTGAGTTGTGCTTGAAATGTACTCTAATTCTCCAATGTGTTAATAAATACTTCAATCAATCCATCACTGAGGTTTCCTCTCATCAAATCGTCCTCTCTTCTTTCTAACGTCTCGCTGCTTCCAAACTAAAGAATGCCTTATTGCAGTGGTTCTCAGCCAGTGGTCCGGGGACCGCCAGTGGTCCTTGAGGGGGTTCCAGGTGGTCCCCAGCTAAACGCACCCTTATAGATCTTTATCTCTTAAGACTGCAAAATGAAAGGTTTCAATTTACACTCTCAAGAGTTAAATTGTTGTTAAACACCTGCATTACTTAATTTACAAAAAGTACAGTGAATTAGAGAATGTTCTCTCCTATGGTACCACATCAATAGACAAAATCATATCCAACGATAACAACGTTATGTTCTAAGTTTGGGGTCTCAGATGCTACATCTCATCAAATGGTGGTCCGTGGCTCAAATGCTGAATAAATAATGGACCTCGACAGGAAAAAGGTTGAAGACCACTGCCTTAATGCGTATTACACGGTAGGGGGAGATGCCACCATGTGGCAGAGCAGAGGTCATTGTGCTTGTTGATCTGTGACAGTGGTTCCCAAACCTCTTAGCTCAGACCCAACAGAGAAATGAAGATGTTTGCCCAGGACCCAAACTATAGGGAAAATAGCAGATCTACAAGTTCACTAATTTTGTTGTTCTAATTTATGAATTTTTTTAATATTATTATTAATTAAAAAAAATAATCATAGAATTCATTATTAATGTTTTTTTTATGTTCTGAAATAAAAACAAAATGAAGGAAACAAAAAGTAAAAGGACTTCCTCAGGCTGTACGGCCCTAGGAGAGGACAGAGGAGAGAAGAGAGAAGAGAGAGGAGAGAGGAGAGAGGAGAGGGGCTAAAACATATCAAAGGTGGGCTTGGCGGTGTTGAGGTGGTGGGGTGGAAGTGGGGGAGGGGCCCTCAAAGAGTAGCCCTTTAAATTACCATCAGGTTAGCACTGCAGCTGGGGGGGACGACTTACACACAAATGCTGATACAGTGCATGCATTTATTTTGTGCAGAGGCAGAGAGAGAGAGAGAGAGAGAGAGAGAGAGAGAGAGAGAGAACAAGAGAGAGAGAACCCTTGTTCCACTGGCGTTTGGCCCTCTTCCCAGGCCCTAGTCTGTTATGAGCATCAAGAGGCGGAGCATCTTAGCTAAATGACGGTGACTTGTACACAAGTGAGGGCCCATTATTCAAACCGCCGCGGCCCGCGGGTTTGTTTGAGCGCTGGCAGCCCTCGGCAGTCCCATTAGACTTGGCCTTTTCTCCAGCCCCGCGTCATAAACACATCAAAAACGCTCAAATATAAAACCCCTTCTTCCACCCCCACCCCCGCTGTAATACCTTAATCAATACAGCTGTGCACCAAGCGGGCAAGGAAAAAGCTTTTTACACGTCTCATTTTTCAGCTGCGGTCGTAAATCGCCGTCCCCGGAGTCGCGGCCCTGTCATCATACTCAATTATGAGCGGAATCAGGGCGAGTTACATCAAATCACATTAAAATAAGAGGATTTCGTTTAAGCAGGCCGGTGGACAGAAGAGAGAGAGAGAAATAAATATATATATATATACACACACTTGTGTAGTGTTTTAAACTAAATGACCTCTGGGACTTTTCTCTGAATTGATGGCTCTCATTAAAAGTCTCTCACACACAAAACGTTAAGACTCACCCTGCAAGTCCTCTGCTCTTCCATACATCACACAGCACCAGTGGGATGTTGCCTCTAGCCGTGGCCGTCCCAGCCTAGAGAGAGAGAGAGAGACAGAGAGAGACACAGACAGACAGTCCTCTTATACACAGGCCTGTTCAATGTGGGAATGTTGTCCGTTATTCCATTCAGTCTGTATGGAAAGGCATGTACTGTATGCCTATTCCAAAGCCATCTTCAAAAGCAAGTTGTCATCTGCGGTCATCAAATTAAGTCGTCGTAAAACTAAGCATCAAAAGTAGCAGATCCGCATGTTTGAAATGCTGTGTGAAGAGACACGTTTCAGGCCCGAGCTGGTTGATCTGCTGATTTTGCAATTTTATAATTTGAGTCCTGAAAAGTAACACAATTACACATTATAAGGTTTCTACCCCACAGAGACGATATTTAAAATCTACTCCGTTTATGCTAAGCAGCAAGCTAGCTAGGCTTCGACTGATTTGATTTACAGGAGGACTTATTTAAGCGACTGCAAAGGTGAAAGGGAAGTGGGAGGAGGTAGGACATCACCATGAATCAACCACTATTTTTTTCCCTATTTTTTCCCTATTTATTTTCCTCATTTTTTCCCCTATTTTTTTCCCTATTTTTTTCCCCTATTTTTATTTTCCTATTTTTTTCCCTATTTTTTCTTATTATTTCTCATTTCTTATATCTTTATCGGATATGGTTTTACAACCAATCGCTTAACTACACAGAGCAGGTTGGTAAAACATTTACTGAGAGAGAGAGAGAGAGAGAGAGAGAGAGAGAGAGAGAGAGAGATACCATTGCTGTTTAATTTCTTAAACAGCAAGGTGACTATTTGGAATGGAAGAGGAACTGGTTGAAACTTTGGGAGCTTGCATTGATAATAGTCAATAGTATTCTAGTTGTAGTGTCCTCCATTCATGTCTGTTAAACAAATCGACAACAGAATCAAGTAGTAAGGAAGAATTAAAAAAAACTGTTGATCGTGTATAATCATATACTTTTTTTTCCTATTTTTTCCCTATTCTTTCCCCTATTATTTTTTCCCTATATTTTTTTATAAAGTCATGCGTTTGTTGTAAAACATTGCACACGCGTAGGACATCGACGTTGAAGCAAAATTAGCACTGCCACTCCCAAAAATAATTGCTTTGGGAATGACACAAGCGTGTATGCCGGGCCAGCATTGTTGTTGCTCCAGGTCCGGGGGTAGTCGATCCCTGCATGAAAGGCACACCAGGCAGGGCAGGACAGGGGTGCCGATTCTGCTCTGAACCGCGTTCTCCTCCAATGTAGTTCTGATCGCACAAAGACGCTGCTTTCACAAGTCCTCATCTTGACTGACTTACTGTATATCAATTGTCCTAATTTAACAGGCTTAAAGTCCAGATTATACAGTACAGTATATACATATTTTGAGTCTGAATCTTGTTGAATAAATGTGTAGGCTATCGTAAATGTTTACTCTAACATCAGCTGTTTTAGCGTTGTGTGTGGAGTACTGTATGTGTGAGAAAGGGAGAGAAAGACATCGAGCTAATGAGAGTGAAAGTTTTGTAACTTTAGAATGCTCTTTGAGAGGGTGTCTCACAATTTAGCCGGCCCTTCTTATATAAACGCCCTTCATGTTGCTCTGTGAAGGAATAAATGCTTCAGTATATATATATATATATATATATATATATATATATATATACACACATACACATACATACAGTAATATAGGCTACCGGAGCTTCTGTGACTGTGAAATAAATATGTAGACTATAGTTGTAGATACATGGAAACTATACCAACAGGTGTCAAAACAACATAGTGCAACACTAGACGCCATTGTATGACACGTCATGCCTCCAATTCCGGAACACCATGTAAAAGGACGACACACAAGGGCGGCATTGTTTGGTTCTGTTCCGCTTAAAAAAAAAAAGCAAAGCGTGCATTAATAACGGCTCTTCTTTACAGTATGTCCCTGTTGCCGGGATACGTGTATAAAAGTGGCTATAGAGAGAAAGGAGATGGGGGGGGGGGGGGTCGTCTCATTCGGGTGGAAACCTCATATCTCCAAAAGCTGTTACTTTTCAGGATTCAAATTCAACAATAGTAAAAGCAGCAGATCTACAGGCTATAGGAACACGTTTGGAGCTTGCAGATCTGCTATACTGTTGTGCGACACCGCGGCATGACGTATGAGCAAGTACGCCCTCAATTTATGAGGAAAAAAAAACCCCAAACCAAAACGTAAAATATGAAGATAAGAGGTTTCAACGAAACGGAGGTGTGATGACAGATGGGTCGTCTACTGCGCTTCCGGCCCACGCCGGACAGACACCCTGTTTAGTCTTCCTCCTCAGTCCTTCCTCCCCACACCCCCGCAGCTCTCTCTTCCTCCCCACACCCCCGCAGCTCTCTCTTTCCATCCATCCATTCATCCCCCCCCTCTCCCCCTCCTCTCTATTCCACTTCAGGGACAGCTGTTTTCGCACAGGTGACACCCCCCCCCCCCCCCACACACACACACCCCTTACTCACCCAGACATCTAACCCCACTCCACCTGTTGCCCACCTCTCTCTCTCTCTCTCTCTCCCTCTCTCTCTCTCTCAAGTACTAATGTTTACACAAAATGGTTTATCGAACACTAAAACCAAAAGTAGGGGGTTTCTTTCTGGCATTCATCTCCACTGAAGGAGCAGGGCTGGTGGTAGCAGCAACACCGGGTGACTCGGGGTTAAGAGAGGTGGAGAGGAGAAGAGATGGGGAGAGGAGAGGAGAGGAAACTGTAGTGGAGGTTGTGCTGGGAGAAGGAGGGGAGGGGAGGGGAGGGGAAAGGAAACTGTAGTGGCGGTTGTGCTGGGAGAGGAGAGGAGAGGAGAGGAGACTGTAGTGGAGGGAGTGCTGGGAGAGGAGAGGAGAGGAAACTGTAGTGGAGGCAGTGCTGAGAGAGGAGAGGAGAGACTGAGGCATATTGGAGGGAGTGCATGATAGGGTGCAGGGTTAGCATAACTGTGGTCCAGCCTGTAAATCACTCCTGTGTATACGGGCCGGCTGTGTGCATGCGTGTGTGCGCGTGTGTGTGTGTGTGTGTTGCATGCGCGCTACTACAGTTCAGTTTGCGTAGGAAATAGCTGTAAATTGTGATATACACCGAACTGGCAGAACAAGAACATGATAACGCTCTAATGCTCTTCACTCCAGGGGAAAAAAAAGGAAAGATAAAACTCCTCCTCCTCTGTTTCCTGGTTTCTTTCTGCTGTAGCAAACGTGTGGGTGAGATACGGCTATCCACTTTTGTGCGTGCGTGCCTCCTTCACAGCCATGGAATGGAGGAATGAAAGGCCAAACGCTGTACACATTACACACGGGTAATTAATACTATGCTTTAAGCTAATTTTAATGCACACATTGTGAGAATAGCCGATCTACAAGTTCCCAACGTGTCCCAACGTGAGCTTGTAGATCGGCTATGGTTGCTATTCCGTGCTACAACTGACTTAAGAGTTTAAAACCGGGAAAGCATCCGTGTCACTTTAGATTTTCACCATGGCTATTCAAAAATAGCAGATCTGCAAGCTCACATCGCGTCACTGAACATTTTGGAAAAATCACACCTGTGTGAAGTGAGTGGTGCGCCCAGGGGGCCGGGCCGATTCCGGCGAGCTGCCCCACGTCCGAAACGGTTGAGAAATGACAGAGTTACCGTGTGGGGTTCCTTCTACTGTACTGTACTGTACTGTCACTGTACTGGCACACCCGAAACCATCATATATATACAGTTAATGTGTGTGTGTTAGGTTGCGCACAGGTGGTGAAAAACAACCATGCAATTTTCGTGCTCATACCCAGGCACCCAGCCACCCACACACATAGCTCCGTAAGGGAGTGGTTGCATCACTCAAAAATCTGGAAAATATCATAACTACTGATTTAGCAACGTTTGCAGAAACGGGGCCTGGAGCGACTGTGTGGTCCGCTGCATATCAATGGTGTTTTGCAGCGACTCACTTAACAAATAAACATTTTTGGAGACCGCTTCCCCTCCCCTGTGTTCTGTACCGTGTAGGTGGTTTTGGGGGGGCAGGTTAAAGGAATGAATGAGTGCTGTTTACTGTCCTGTGTGTACCGGGGGGTACAGGTCAGGTTACAGAACAACAGTGACTCGGTGTGTTTCGCTGCGTCCGCGTTCCTTCTCGCAGCGGGCGGGCGGGCAGTGCAGTGAATGTGGTGCAGCGCGACACCAACGCCAGCGGTTTTGGCGTGCTGCTGGCTGGGTAATACACCGGCCTCGGGAGCGATGCCATGCTGTACAGTATGACTGCGTGTTTGTACACTGGTCTGTGTGTGTGTGTGTGTGTGTGTGCCAGGGCTGTGGGCAGAGCTCGTGGCAGAGCTCGTGGCAGAGCTCGTGCCCCGGAGGCTCTCTCTTCACGGTTCCAGCTGTGCTTTGGGAGACCCGCCCCGACTCGAGCCAGTCTCCCCTCCCCATGCCAACATGCCAGTCGTTCTTGGCGCTGGCCCTCGTCAGACAGTGGCTAACCGTACAACGCCACTCTTTCATTCTGTCCACCGCCGAGAGAAAAAGTCCCTTCTGTCTCCCGCTCCCCTTCCTGGAGGAAACTAACGTGACACGTTCCAGCACCCAGAAGCACCCACGTACCTCCGTCCGCTCCAACCATCCTTCTCCCTGCTTCCCCTCGCTCACTGTAACAACCGGCAAACCCAACTAGGGCTGCAAATATCAATCATTTCCTTTTGAGATTTGCCAACTTTGCAAAGCATGTAGAGGTCCGTAGGTGTGAGGGCCACTGTGCACGTAGGTCTGACGTACGGTACATATTATACGATACAACTGATTGACTTTTATACCACTTAAATGGTATAAGTTCTATAACTGATCGGTTTTCGCCAGATCGGGTAAATTGGCACTCACCGATGGAGTCATTTGGAGTGAATATCGGGCGTTCACCAGTCGGTGGCCGATTGGTTGGAGCACCTCTAGATCCGACCAATATGTCAGAGTACCTGTACCATTCTGTCTAAGAGTCCCTAAATATAAGAAAAACAGGCTAAAGAACTCTTTTGTACACCAGCCTGTTCTGCTTTTAAACCAAAATCGGTAAACCAAGAGGATATGTTCTATTGTTCTTGTTCCTGTCTGCTTCTGTGATTTGTGTCCTGTAATGTATCTTTTGTAATGTATTGTTTAAGTCTTGTCTGTATCTTGAACGGTGACGTCATGGACGCAAAACTAATTTCAGTGCAAGCTGACAATAAAGTTGTATCGTGTCGTCTGTGTATTCAGCCTCGTGTGAAGGGGACCGCCAGCCATTCTACTAAACATGTTAAAAAACACAACTGATGTTCACGGGAGGGGAGGGGCGGGAGCATGCCACACTCTTGGGCTTCGATCCCCCCCCCCCCCCCACCCCCCACCCACCATCGGAGATCCAAACCTGTCCAAAGTGTTTGGGGGCATTTCACTTTCTAATTTATGATTAGATTTGACATTTTCTCCAAGGCCGGATGGTGGTGGTGGTGTTAGGGGGGGGGGGGGGGGGGGGGGGGTTGGCTCTGAACTCTTTACCTCCCCAACCACCACAAACAAAGCTTAGTGGAGGAAGACAAAACATACACACATAGGAGTTAAAGTGAGGTCACAAAGATAGCCCGTGAGAAAGAGGAAGAGAGAGATGGCCCAGATAGAGAAATAAAGAGACAAGACAATTGCACCGAAGCGAGAAGCAGAGAGAAAGACCAACAAGGCCAACAGAGAGAGAGAGAGAGAGAGAGAGAGAGAGACAGACAGACAGACAGACCTCTTCTGTATGTGACGAGAATCGTTGAGGTGGAAATTCCTCTGCAGTGTCAACCCGCTCCCCGTCCAGCACTTAACACTAGCCATGCACACAAACATGTCCGTCCGACGCTGTCCGTGTAACGCCGGCCCAATCCACAACCAAAGATAAATGTGTGTGTGTGTGTGTGTGTGTGTGTGTTAAGACCACTGTCCCTGTGCAACCTTAGCCCACCCTCTCCTGTGAGTTTCACCCGTTGTTGAGGTCTCGTTGGGGCTGGGAGCCATGCTGCCTGCAAGGCATCACCTGACAGCACTGTTTAACACTTGCTGGCAGACTAGCTTGTGTGTGTGTGTGTGTGTGTGTGTGTACCTTTGCTAGCATGATTCTGGTCTTGGCCACGTCAAGGGGAGTGGTAACAAAGGCCGCTACTGCACCTAGAGAGACACACAGACACACACAATTCAAACCCTCCAACTGACTTAACCCATTTAGATCTGACATTTTAAAAAAAAAGTCTTCTAAATACAGTTTTCTGAAATACCTCCATTTCTATATCAGTGGTGGTCAATATTTCATGTCAAGGACCCCCCAGAATTATCTGTATTTGGCTGCGGACCCCCCCCCCCCCCCCGGGTGCCGGCCCGGTACCCTGGCTGTGGTCCTGTGGGTCTGGAACTTCCGGGGGCCCCCACAACGGAGTTTCACCACTCACTTCACACAGGTGTGATTTTTCCAAAATGTTCAGTGATGCTTAAAACACCAAAAGGCGTTCCTGCCCAGAATGGGTTAAAGCACCTTAGCGCTAATCCTACAGTAAACATCAGAACCCTGGGCCCTTCGCTGTGTAAGGTTCAGCAATAAACACAATGACATCATCATCATCAGGGGTTTCTGTGTAGAGGAAGAGGTGGAATCAGAGTCAACTTGATTGTCACAATCTGGTTTACGGACGTGAAGAAAAAGAGGGTGGAATTTGTTTCTTTGTGAGCCCCGTCATTTTGATTGGGAGGGAGAAACATTAAGTAATCATGTCAAAGAGAACACAAAAAACACAAAGTATACTAAAGAAGTACAAGATGCACACTACTTAAAAAAACAAGTATTTTAACACACACACACACACACACACACACACACACACACACACACAGGTGTGTGCCAGGGTCCACCACGCAAGATTTGTGTAGTCAATATGTATATTTTTATTTCTTAGCATTTTTCAAATAGCCGGTGTATTATGGGCGGGGTTGGTCAAAGTGGTTAAAGTGATTGTTACGTTGCGTTTACATCATGTTTTCCGGGGGACCCCCTCAAGGACCCCTGGGGGGTGGGGTTCTTGTACCAGTGTTTTACAGTAGAGGATTAACACCCAGGCTTGCCTCCCAATAAGCCCTACAGGCTGGGAAGAAGAAGATGGATGTCTGTTGAGCTCCGTGGGGCGCACGTCCCACAAACATAGCAACATGCTCTCGGTAAACACGTCCATATGGGCCACCAAGGAGGCACGTCAACGCAGGAGAGAGAGAGAGAGAGAGGCGCGTTGGAACGCTGGATATTAAACTCAGACGTGAGAAAAACACCAGGGTTTGGTGCAGTGTAACAATCCCTTCGTGCCTTTGGATTTTTTTTATTTTTTTTTTACAAGTTCGCACTGTCTGCGTATGAGAATGCACTCTGACAAGCTAGAGCATATGTCATTTCCATTAAATTTATGCATTCCTCTCCTCCCCCTCCCCCTCCCCCCCTGCTCTTGGGTGGGAGTAAACTCTTGCCCAATATTCACCAAGGCTACGGTACATACAGACAGCCACCCCCCCTCTCACCGTAGGCTATTTTGTAATCTCCTTGGACGGATTCAAAAGGGCTGCGGTTATAAATCTTACAAATATAGCTCTGTTGGGTTTGGGATCTAGCTTTGGCTACAGAGAGGGAGGGAGGGGGGACAGAGAGAGAGAGCGTGATGTGATCAGCATTGGAGATCAAGGTCGCAGAATGCAAATCGCGTCGATGACGCGCGCCTTCTCAGCTTTGTTGTTTTTCTGGCAGAAGAACCATCAGTCAGTTCACTTTTACTGCATAGGCAAGTCAAGTTCCAATAGGGGTCAAGTTCATTAAGCGCGGGCCCTGGGCTGGGTTGGTCGGGAGATAAACCAGAATGGTTCAACGTGTCACTTGTGAGTATTTCCAACACTGAGCAGAATGGTGCAAAGTTTAATATTTGTTGTACAGTCAGTATGTGGATTGAAACATGGAAATATTAATGGAGATTAACTGACTCTGCAGTGACTCTCCCTTTCCCCTCTCCTTGTCTTCTTCTCCCCAGTTCTCCACCCTTCCCTCCTTTCCTGTCTAAACCCCGATCAACCCCTCTTCTCCGCACAGCTCTGGACTCTCTCAGGGCGGCTGAACACCACACGTCAGCCGAGTCAGTAACCGTATTATCGTGGCGGTCGGTCGGGCACAAACCTCTTATCTCCATAGTCTACCGTACGCCCCACTTGATCGTACTACAGCTGCACACTAAAGCATCGAAAGCAGATCGACGTACAGTACACGAAAGAAAGCAGATCGACGTACAGTACACGGCGCGATGCGTTCTCAGCTGGTACATCGGCCACTTTCGAGGCTTTTGAATTTGAATCCTGAAAAGTAAGTTTTGGACATATGGGGTTTCCACCCCGACAGACGATATACTGTATGGTTAGTACATTAATTTAAGCGGTGTCGACCGCAAAGCAGTGACTTTGCGTGTATGTATGTTTGTATGCATGTACAGTATGCATGCATAGTATGTGTGTGACTGTCCGATTACATTACAGCAATGAACAGCTGCATCTGATTGCAACACGAAGCTGCAACTAATTACACTAATTAAACACATAACAGCAGGCACAGTGCACAACTCACATACACGCCACTTAAAGGCACACACACACACACACACGGACCCCAGCCAGCCACCCCACACAGGCACAGGGGGCTTATATGGGATGACATTATTAGATTATGGGTCTCTTTTACATTAAAGGGATATTTCACTTTCAAAACATGTTTGGGTCATTTCAACAGTCTACTCAGGCTTTTGTGAACATCCCAGACAGTTTTTTTTTTAAGTTGCTTGATTCAGTATTTAGATAGATATTTGATATTAATTTTAACTGCCCCGCCCCCTTCCTATACAAACCCATTGTAACTTCAAAGTATGTGTGCCGGGTTATAGGTTCAAATTTCAGAGAGTTAACTCTCTGCCTCTATCTTCCTACTGTACCTATACCTTCAAATCGTTGCGGGTTGGGCAGCTCCATATTCTAAATTAACACCCTATACTGACTATAGAGTCACGCAAAAGCATCAAAAGTATTTTCTGCACGCTAGAAATGTGGCGCGTGTGAGCACGTAGATCTGCTACTTCTGATGCTTTGAATCCTGAACAGTAAAGAGTTTTGTACATGTGAGGTTTCCATCCCGACAGAAGATATACTGTACCATGTCCTTTCCTTCTTTGCATAACCGACGGAAAGGAGTCAAAGGACACAGGATTTAATTTAAAGGACCTGAGAGAGCGTCCCCCTCTGGTGACATCCATCTTATTGGATCTACCTGCCTGTCTGGCAGCTCACCGTATATATACTGTACCATGCAAGATTTATGGACACAACACAACGCTGTGAATGACTGTCCAACATAAGTACACATACGTTTGTGGACCTGTGCTATTTACAGTAATACACAACAGTACCTATGCAGCATTGGGGCGTTACTTTCCATGTCTTTCTTTTTGGATGAGAAGGCACAAAATGGAGAGTGCATAAGTACATACATTATTATGTCTGACCTGTGGTCCCTTGAACACCCCACCCCCCAAAAAACACCATCCCACAGGCCATGTTGGACTGAAGTAAATAGTGTGTAAGAATGGTCCCATAAGGGTCAATCTGTAACACTCACACAGAGTTAACTTATTAATCCCCTGGGACTTCATAAACTGTGGCTGTGTGAAAACAGACACGTGACCTACTTGTCTGTCTGTCTGTCTGTCTGTCTGTCTGTCTGTGAGGCAGTCGACCTCTATGGGGCTGGACTTTTCCCTTTGCTCCATTTGTCTTGCTTCTCTTCCCTCTCTCCTCCCATCCTCTCTAACCATGTCAGGCCCCAGTGCTCAGGGGGTCACACAGCTGCAGGGGCCCCCAGTCCCAGAGGCCCCCCCTTTACTCCTCCTATTCTCCTCCTTCCACCTCCTCTTCATCCTTCTCTCGCTCCCTTTCCCTTTCCTGGTCATCCGTCTCGCCTTTTCTGCCCCCCCCCCCCCCCTCCTCCCCAAAACCCTCGACTCATCCAAGGCGAAACCCGAGCCATGAAGACTGATATGCTCTGAATTTCATTGGCCAGAATGCTGAGAAGCTGCGGCGTGATGATGAGTCTCTCCAGACGTGCAGCGCAGAACAACGCAGTTAACATATCCTTGTTGTCGGACAGAAAACCTCTCATCTCCCATAGTTTAACCGCCCCTATAAATGCCCTACTTCAGTGGTTTTCAACCAGCGGTGGTCCTCGAGGGGGTTCCAGGTGGTCCCCAGCTAAATGATGTAGAGTTGGTAACCAAATCTAAATCTGCAAAAGCAAAATGACCCGTATGGGTCCATTTGGTTTCATTTTACGCTCTCAAGAGTTATAATTATTGTTAAACATCTACATTACTTGACTTACAAGAAGTCTACATAGTACATACACAATTAGAGATAATTGTTATTTTGATCAACGTTTGCATGTTATCTCTCCAATGGTACCAACATCAATACAGCATTGAATTGTGGACAAAATCCTATCCAACGACAACAAAACATTGTAAGTTGTGGGTTTGGAGAGGCTAAATGTCATCAAATGGGTCTGAGAGGCTAAATGTCATCAAATGGGTCTGAGAGGCTAAATGTCATCAAATGGGTCTGGAGAGGCTAAATGTCATCAAATGGGTCTGAGAGGCTAAATGTCATCAAATGGGTCTGAGAGGCTAAATGTCATCAAATGGGTCTGAGAGGCTAAATGTCATCAAATGGTGGTCCGAGGCTCAAATGCAGAATAAATAATGGGCCGTACTTGATCATACTACAGAGTCACACAAAAAGCATCCAAAGTAGCAGATCCACAATCTCTAAACGACGTGGCACGAAGCGACACACAGAGCTCGTCGATCCGTCCGCTTTGGACACGTTCTGAATTTGAAACCTGAAAAGTTAACAGTTTTGGACATTCGAGGTTTCCACTCGACAGAGGGTTATAGGGTTAGGTTTTGGACATACAAGGTTTCCACCTGACAGAGGCCATATCGTCAAGCCAACATTAGTTCAATGGCCGTTGCAGATGAATGCATATAAAAGAAATACAATGCAACACTCTCCCGCTCGTCTCGTCTGGAGTGCAGGTGAATGTGCAGTGTGCCAGCTGAGCTAACCTGTGTGGAATCTAACAGGAATGTGTGTGTGTGTGTGTGCGTGTGTGCGCACTGTTTCTTTTGTGTAAACTTCTGTTGTAGTCCTGTCTATCCATCCCACCCTCCCAACCTCCCTCCCTCCCCTCCCCACCCCTCCCGCCCCCATTCCCAAAGCAGCATATAATCCCCTGCACCTGCAAAAGCTCCGCACACCGCAGCCTGCCAAGAGTAGAGCGTGTGACCTTGCCTCCTGGACCACAAAGTCTGTGAGAGAGAGAGAGAGGGGGGGGAGAGAGAGGGGGAGAGAGACAGAGAGAGAGAGAGAGAGGGCGAAAAGAGAATTGGATGATGAAAGAGGAAGATGATGAAAGAGGGAGAAAGAGGATGAGAGGCAAATGGAGAAAAAGAGGGAGAGAAAGAGAGACAAAGTTGCGGTTATTGGAGGAATTAGACACATTAAAAACACATTGTGTGGAGCCTTGCTCGGGGGTTTAGAGTCCCGCTCTGGGGCTGGGAACCATGGCTGCATGGCTATTTTTGAGTTCCTCTCTCTCTCTGTCTGTCCGTCTCTCTCTCTCTGCTGATGTCATGCATGCAAGTCCGTTCCCAAGAGCTGAGCGGATCAAGAAGACAAAAAAAGTACAATATATTTTAACCCATTTAAACCGGGTACGCATCCGTGCTATTTTAGCCACATTTTATACTATATATATATTTTTTTTTATGCAAAAGTTTTGCATGAGACTTTTGGGGTCCTTGACATGAAGTTTTGAGCACCACTGTTCAGAAACATAGGATTAGGATTTGGAAAAAATGAAGACATTTTGTAGAATCGGCCTCAGGTTTTTCTGGGTTAAGTGCAGCCATGAAGATGCAGTCTACTCTAGTCAAAGGTTCCATGCTTCGCTCAGCGGAAAGGAAAACAGTTTTTATCGACGTTGTCATCAATGAAGTTAAACGGTACTCTTGTGAATAATATCTGCGTGGATAAGGGACCTTATGAGATGTATTGTTTTAGCATGTTCACAACAGGGTTTCTGAACATATCCAGGTCTCCCCCGAGAGAGAGATGGAAATGGAAAACAAAAACGGCTGTTTGTAGCCAGCTGGGGATAGCGGAGCAAGCCATCACGCTGCCAAGACATTGTAAATAACATCTGAACAGTAATGATAAGCAAGGACAAGGTTTTCATGACTTTAATATCTCAGGGTTTCTATAAAAAAAAGGTGCATTTATATGGCATCTAGACCCTAAGTGCTTTACAATGTGCGTTACTAACCCGTGTTAATGCATGCGAGTGAATACATGCACGCACGCATGCACGCAGTCATTGGATTTGGGGACTCTGGTCAAGCCAGTGGCCTAAAATATCAATTTTGCATTACTGTATATTGTAGTCAATTGGCTCACTACTGAATATAGTATTTATTTATTCCATTTCGATCCGGCATCACACTGGACTTGTTATTCAAAGACAACTGGCTACTGAGCAAACCCACCTGCAGTAATGTTTGTTCTTCCAGGAGGCTGCACGTGCATGCCAGAAGTCCATGCCCCCCTTCCCTTCCCTTCCCTTCCCTCCCCTGCAGTAGCATTGCTGAAGCAATCAAAGTAGAGATTAGGCCTTTTATAAAGATGCGTGTGGACAGTACGATGCACTGTAGGCCTCCTTTAATGGGAAGGACATTGAGCAACACAGCATGGAATGATTATACCGATATACTTTCTTTTTCGGGATTCTGAGTGTGGTCGAGTCTTTTACATCAGGGGTTTTCAACCGGTGGTCCGGAACCCCTAGTGGGCCGCCAAACCTTTGTGTGATTTTTTTATTTTCTTTCATTAAACCACTTGAACCCTAGCATCCCTATTCCAAAGGATGCTTTAGCCAAAAACAGCAGATCTACAAGGAGTGAAAGGTCCTTTTTGAGGAGTGGTCAAGTGGCCAAATGTCTGGCAATACACATGAATCCAACATACACTTACAGTACACTGATGATCTGACAGATCCCTGTACAAGTTTACTATACCTTACACAACAAACACATGTACCCATATTCACACAACACACACATGTACCCATATTCACACAACAAACACATGTACCCATATTCACACAACAAACACATGTACCCATATTCACACAACAAACAGATAACTCAGGAGACACTTTTATTCATGACTCCAGTAAAGACAAAGTACCGGTACCTCAAAATTGTATTCGAGTACAGTATACTTGATGAGTAAATGTACTTAGTTACTTTCCACCACTGCTGGTTGGTCAAAATCAGCGACAATGATGAGCGGTGCAGTTGAATTTGACTTTTTTTTCTTTTTCTAGTACGCCAATTACTTCTACTTACTGCGTTGTCACTGCTGTTGTATCCTACCGACTCACCTGCCAGCGAGGAGCCCCCACCGGGAGGATTCAGAGCCTCCTCCCACCCAGCTGACAGGTGGCGCCGCCACGGCACATAGGCCTACATGCAGCAACAATTATCCGGCTTTATACTTCCCTCCCCAGAACACAGGCCAATTGTGTTCGTAACTTCGTATACACGCACTCGACAAAGGTGGATTCAATGTCCTCTCCTAGTCGAGGCGTACATGGCCAGGGCGCCTAAAACCTGAGAGCGCTGAAACGTAATGCGTGGCGCTGGAAAGAGAAGTGGTTCTTTAGCATGCATGCACATGGCAGAAAGGACTGTGGACACAGCTCTTTACATTGCAAATAGATTTTGTTGCTGTCAGGCAGAAAGCTCTTATCCATATTCTAACTTTTTGTGTTTGTTGGTAAATGATTGCCCTAATTGATCACACTACACGACTACAGTGCCATCAAAAGTACAAGGTCGAAATTGTTTTGAACAGGACATATGAGGTTTCCAACCGAAAGAGACAAGGCATGCTGGGAGATCCCTCAAAATAATGGTATAATAAGTATAAAAACAACATGACTAAACAAACTACGTGACCTTTGAACACATTTGACCTTTGACATCAGAGGCAGTTTGTGCACCTGGATGGCGGTACCTGCCAAAATAAATGAGAACGATGATGCAAGCGAGGAGCGCAAAGTACGACGGGAGCTAAGCCAAAGCGAGTTGGGTCAGTGAGGTCACGGTGCGTTTGGGGTGGTCACAGAACAGTTTTGACGTACACGACAATGACTAAACTCTCTGTGCCAGTTATCTATACTGTTCTCACACGTCCATGAGTGTACGAATGACTGATTTAACTAAGAGAAGTAAACTTATCTCAACTTACAACACCCGAAAAAGGAGGTGAGGACAGAGGAGGTTTTTTCAACACAGACTGGTCCAGCGGTGTCCGAGGTTAGCTGCTCAGTCAGTCAGACGGACGGACGGAAGGACGGACTGTCGGATTCATGGGAGTGAAATCATAATCCGTCCAGGCCGCTCCATTCCGTTCCGGACGCAAAATAATTTGCTTAACACGCCATTAAACAAAGCAAAAACCTTGAGTTGCGACTTTGGATTCGGTCATTAGATGTCTTGGAACCTTTCGATCAACCGATAGAGCCGTTTGTCAGGTTCGTTGAGCTAAATGTACAGACACTAGTGCACCCCCCACCCCTCCACCCCTCCCCCAGACAGCTGTGTTGGCTCCGTATGAAACAGAAAGGAGAAGGGCCGAGTGGAGCACATTGCTGTCCTACAGAGCAGATGCAGTGGTGGTAAAACTACTCACATTTACTTTACTTAAATAAAAGTATCGATACGGCAATGTAAAAGTAGTAATAGTAGTAAGTTCTCATTTGACAGGTTTCAAATATGTAAAATGTATAATAATAATCCCCCCCCCCCCCCAGATCTATAAGCTTGCGATGTAGATCAGCTATTTTCAAATAGTCAAAGTTTAAATAGGGCTGAAGTGGTTGATGGATGTTTTGGAGTAAACGTACAATATTTGCCATTGAGATGTCAGATGTAAATGGTAAATGGTGCATTTATATAGCGCCTTTATCCAAGGCGCTTTACATAGATTGTGCATTACATTGACCCATTCACACACACATTCATACACCGATTGCAGCGGAAGCTATGTAAGGTACCAACCAGCACATCGGGAGCAATTTGGGGTTCAGTGTCTTGCCCAAGGACACTTCGACATGTAGACAGGAGGAGCCGGGATTCGAACCGCCGACCCATGGATCATTGGACGACCTGCTCTACCTCTTGAGCCACAGTCGCCCACAGTCGATGTAGTGGATCCAGAGTAGGGAAAATTATTGAACATTAGAAATACTCCTGCAGGAAAGTAAAACTAGAAGGATGCACTCCTGCAGGGTTGCGAGTGCGATTGCCCATCTCTATAGCAGTGGATTTCAACCAGTGGTCCGGGGACCACCAGTGGTCCTTGAGTGGGTTCCAGGTGGTCCCCAGTGATGGAGAGTTGGTAATCAAATGGAACCTTATAGATCTTTAACTCTTGAGAGTGTAAAAGTGAAAAGTGAAATTTGGTTTCATTTTACAAATCTCAAGAGTTAAAATATTGTTAGTCTACACAATTAGAGAATGTAGAAGAATTAATATGATTTGATCAACGTTTGCCATTATCTTAATGGTACCAACATTATTACAGCATGGAATTGTGGACAAAATCTTATCCAACAATATATTCTAAGTTTTGGGTCTGAGAGGCTAAATGTCATCACATGGTGGTCCGTGGCTCAAATGCTGAATAAATAAAGAACCTTGATATGAAAAAGGTTGAAAACCACTGCACTGGAAACCACACCATTACCTTGGGCGATACTTCCGCTAAAATCCTGCGACTTCCGCCCAAACAAAATGATAGTCTTTTTCTTTACAGCGTATAGGTCTTGCCTAGGGTGGCCCCACTCAGAGTCTAGAATCGCTGGCCAATCAGAGGGGAGAACAGCGAGTTATTGCACGATTTAAACTTTTTTTAAACGGCGATGGAGTGCAATAACAACAGTCTGCTCGCCTACAGGCAACCACTCTAAATATACTCTTGAAATTGTACTTGAGTACATGTACTTAGTCACGTTATAGAGCACAGAGCAGATGTAGCTCCCAGGGTGTAAGAATGCCACACACTCGCATGAATTTGTTCCAACTCTGGCTGGGTTCCTGACTGAATGGTGTTGTTCTCATTCATCATGGCAGCAGCTCAGACGCTCAGATGGTTTTAATAGTATGGTCATAGAAACCCTCCAGAGGAGAGAGGACTGGACAACTCCCTCTGCCAGTACTACACCCCCCCCCACCCCCCCATAAACGGCTCGTTAGCTATCCAGAACACCAGCACGTGGATTAAAGCTAAACAAAATGTCACACGACTGAGAAATTATGTCCAAATGCTTGATTTGTGCATCGGTGTGAAAGGAGACCTCCACTAGCACCGTTTTCCTGCACAATTAAAATCAATGTGTGAAAGTATGACGTTGTTCCTGCTGTTCTGCATACAAGCCACAACCAGGTGAAGAAATTGGCTTCAACCTACAAGCTGTCAATGCGTTTAGACAGTTTTTGGTTTACACTACTCATTGGTTAGTCCTATATACAACCTATCTCAAACCCTCACCCTAGCCTTAACCTCCCACGGGGCAGCACACCTAAACCTAACCTTAACCCATGTCTAACTAATGACTAGTCTAAACTAAGTATGCACCCCAGATCTAGGCTACTCTCAATGCGTCGCAGACTCATTGAGATCTAGGCTACTCTCGGTGCGTAAACATACACATCGAGAGTAGCAGAAGACATGCTAATGGATCCAAATTACTAAAATCAGTCGTGGCGACTGAGAACTTTAACCCATGCCGGCTTCCGACAAGAGAGGGCCCATGAATTTAGAGAGTGTACATCTGGGGAGCAGTGAAAGACACAGGCCATGGATACAGGGGGGAAGAGAGAGAGAGAGCGAGAGCGAGAGAGAGAGAGAGCGAGAGGTTCCCAGTTTGATCCCAGCTCCCCCAGAGTTAGTGTTGAAGTGTCCTTGAGCAAGACACTGCTCCCGATGTGCAGGTTGGTGCTTGGTGGTGCCTTGCATGGTTTCCTCCGCCATCGGTGTATGGAAACTAATGTAATTAACATGTAACATGAAGCGTTTTGGATAAAAGCGTTGTATTTATATATTATAGCACCATTTAACAGAAAAAGGAGGAGAGGGAGGGTAGTGGGAGAGGACAGTGGAGTGGAAGTCCTTCACTAACGGCTGTGTCCAGATGGTGGACAGAGAGAGAGAGAGGGGGGGGGGGGGGGGGATCTTTGACTCCGGAGGGACAAAGAGACACTTGTGGTGAATGACCACGTACAACTCCCACTGACACAGGGAAGAGAGAGAGAGGGAGAGGACTGAAGAGTTCCTCACACACACACACACACACACACACACACACACACACACACACAGTCCATCCTCACAGCGTCCACACTACAGCTCTCGCCCGTTAGGGTCCGTCTAGCATTGATGGAATGTTTGACTGCCCGCCTCAGAGACATGATGTCACCACCTCGCAAAACGCCGCCTTTTCAAAGAGGAGCGGCTTTTAATGTGTCCACGAGGCTCTACACCACCACGGTGAGAGAGAGAGAGAGAGAGAGAGAGAGAGACAGAGGAGAAGAGAGAAAGAAAAGGGGAACTAAGTCACAAAGGCAGCAGATACTAAAGGAAGGAGAGAGAGAGAGAGAGAAAGAGAGAAAGAGAATGACCAAGTAAAAGATTGGTGTGTGTGTGTGTGTGTGTGTGTGGGGGGGGGGGGGGGCTTGGCTACGCTCAAAGCTCGTGACAAACTGTGGCTCACTTTGATGGTCGCCGTGACGACCCATTAAAGTGGGAGCGGGGTTGTAATTCAGCCGTGTTCCATCGTTGCGCTGCTATGAGGGAATGGGGCTTCGAAGCTGCTGTAAATGTGTCACAGCATAAGCACACTATTACAACTTTACTACCTGGTTGTCACAGGGGCTAATTACTGTAAAGGACTGCTCTGGTGCGGGGCGGGTGACACTGTACAATATAAATCATGAGAACAGAATAAAATGAGATGAAGAGGAAGATGATATCTTGGTATGTACTATGTACATTATATCCACTACATTGAGTTTAGGTTGTGGCGGGTGTGCAGAAATGCCGCTGAGGGAAAGAGAGGGAGGCAGAGAGACTTCGAACAGTAGAGAGAGAGCGAGAGAGAGAGTGAAGCAATTTCACGCATGCAGTATAACCAGGCCAACAGTGGGCACTGATGTGATGCTTTCGCAAAACGTTGTCAGTTGACAATAACCCTGGCAATACCGAGCAAGCTGATTTGCTCATAAACATAAATACAGGTCAATAGCTAATGATGCCCATTTCGAAAGCATGCCCCTCCAAGTATGCAATACCCATTGTACCCATCCTCAGTCGGATGGTTCATACAGGGATAGAGCACTGAAGTGGGGTGTAATGTACGCATTCTACCCGGGTCACGCTTTTCTTCCCCCATTCTGAAATCTCATAGACTTGTTTAATGTTGTGTGGTATAAGAACTGTGTTAAAAAAATAAAAAATTAGCACGATGCGCCACACACACGCACACACACACACACACATAGCGGGCATTTAGGGAAGGATGATAAATTATACACATACCTTTAAATATTCCCAAAGTGGAAACTGCACAAGTGAGAAAGGGATCTGTGGAAGAGATAAAAAGAAATCTCAGGATTTATACATATCACAGATAGTAGTTAGAACATCGTTTCATATCAGTATTTATATATATTACAGATAGTAGTTAGAACATCATTTCATACCAGTATTTATATATATTACAGTTAGTAGTTAGAACATCATTTCATACCAGTATTTATATATATTACAGATAGTAGTTAGAACATCGGAGCCTAATTGGACCCTAACAGGTCTGTGACTCTGAGAGCCCTAATTGGACCCTAACAGGTCTGTGACTCTGAGAGCACAAGTGGAACAGAGTTATGGTGGTCCTTGAAATTAAAACGTTTGAGAACCGCCAGGATTGTATTTGTATAGCAGACGTGAAATCCACATATACTGTACCACCAGCTCTGACAGTGTGATAAACCGGTTCAGACGTGAAATCCACATATACCACCAGCTCTGACAGTGTGATAAACCGGTTCAGACGTGAAATCCACATATACCACCAGCTCTGACAGTGTGATAAACCGGTTCAGACGTGAAATCCACATATACCACCAGCTCTGACAGTGTGATAAACCGGTTCAGACGTGAAATCCACATATACCACCAGCTCTGACAGTGTGATAAACCGGTTCAGACGTGAAATCCACATATACCACCAGCTCTGACAGTGTGATAAACCGGTTCCGGAAACGGTTAAAAATGTGATAAAACCGATCCCCCGGTTCCTATGTTCCCAACCCTCCTCGATATGTTTTCAGTGATAGACATGACTGATCTCAAAACAAGCAGTCGGTCAAATGTGACTGTCGATCCAAAAGTTGTATATAGAATAGCTGCGTCCTCCGCAGTCTCCCGTAGACCAACAGACAGAAGACGGCACCGAGTGATGACACACAGACAGGCACACATACACAGGCTACATTAATTAATAGATATATAGAGTATTATTGGATTAATCTCAGATTCTGAATATACAGGGCTGCATGATGTGCGAGGTTAAACTGATGCACACACACACACACACACACACAGAGCGAGTGCGAGAGAGAGAGAGAAATATATGGCACTGCCAAAGCAGGGAACAGATGACACATACGGACCACACACAGACACAGGCTCCTCTGTCTCTCCAACACCGAGAGATGCAGTGGTTCCACTGTCACAATGGGTCGCTACACGTGCC
The DNA here is from genome assembly GCF_963924005.1 of Protomyctophum bolini. NCBI lineage: Eukaryota > Metazoa > Chordata > Actinopteri > Myctophiformes > Myctophidae > Protomyctophum > Protomyctophum bolini. Next base: position 17,924,942 of record NC_137863.1, read on the forward strand.
GTTACACTTTTTTAATAATAATACAACAAATATATACAAAAATCAACAATGAATGATATTTTTTAAAAATCAGATAAAAAAAAAGAAAAATCTCCATACAGTTTGAAAAACTCTTAAGAAATATCAGAGCTAAAACGCGACTCTGTGATCTTGGTTATTTTCAGTATAAAATAGGGCTTAAGTGGTAAATGTATTTGTGTACTTTTCTAAGTTGTAAAGATTTAGGAAATTGATGTGTATTTGGCTGCGATTCAAAATTATTCAAAATCCTCTAAAGAAGATTTTCAAAAGACGCAGACGTACAAGCTCGCAGCACGACACAAGGTGACACGCCGCGATATGGTTAAAGTGTTTAAAATGCTTGAGACGCTAATTTATGCTGGGGACCCTCTGGAACCACCTCAAGGACCATCCCTGAGGGTCCCCTGACCGTCTGCACCCATAACACCGGCACCTGTAGCAAGCTTTCATCTTGTGTGGTAGGAATGGACATAAAGAAAGGGAAAAGGAAGGGAGAGAACACAGAACAGTAGTAAGAAAGAAGTCAGTGTCTCACAGAGTGTCACAGAGTGTCACAGAGTGTCACAGAGTGTCACAACCAGCAGCAACACTCAACGGGCGGCGGTGGATCAGGGGTAGCGTGGCCGGATGGGAACCGCAAGGTTCCCAGTTCGAACCCGGGCTCCCCCAGAGTTGGTGTCGAAGTGTCCTTGAGCAAGACTCTAAAACCCTGATGAGCTGGTTGGTGCCTTGCATGGTTTTCCTCCGGCATCGGTGTATGGATGGATGAATGTAATGTAATGCAATCTGTATGTAAAGCGGCCTTGGATAAAGGCGCTATATAAATGCACTATTAACCATTCATGTGGACGGACTGCTGGAACTGCTGTTCTTATTAGCACACATTTACACCAGCAAGACTAATCAGGATGTGACTCGTCTGGCACAAAGACAATACACTCACTGTGTTTACGCCCAATAATGACCTCTTAATGGTACTAATTCTGACTAACGACGTGACTTCATCTGGACTAGAGAAATAACCGGACTCTGACCATCATGTTTGTGATTGAAACTAATACATAATTATAATATTATAGCCCAAGTAAATACTAAACTCATTGCAAAAGTCTTGTGTTTCACTCGCATGGTCCTTTAGTCACGGTCTTCTGTGCCCACAGATGTCAACATCTTTTATGGCATGATGTAGTTGTTATTGCACTGCTGTATTGCATATTTCTCTTTGCAGTAAATTATGTTTTTGATTACTGCAATGTTTTTCACATTTGTTTTATTTATTCAGTATGTACATACTAAAGTATGTCAGGCACACGCCATAAATCTGAATGGCCATGGGCTTTAGCTGGATTTCAGCTCTGACACACACCTGTGAAAAAAGTAGTGATGCACCGAATATTTGTCCGCAAAAAATATTCGGCAGAAAATGGCAAAAAAATGCATTTTCGGCCTATTCGGTTTCGGCCCGAATAGGCCGAAAATATATCACTGAAGTGTGTATGCAATGAATGCATTCAAAAGAGCTGAATAAATGTTTTATGGACCCATAATAGTGATTATTATTTAAGTTTTGCCATAACCATTTATTTTGCCATAAATCAGGTAGCTTTAAGGTACGGCAATGACAGCAATGGCAGGCAAAAATATATAATATTAAACATATTTGGATATTCGGTATTCAGTTTTCAGCCAACTGTTTCCTATATTCGGTTTCGACCAAGAATTTCCCTTTCGGTGCATCCCTAGAAAAAAGCATTTAAAAAACAATTTGTGCAAGTAATCAACACTTAATAAATACCGCAAAATGCTATGTAATTAGATGCGTTCTGCTGAAAATCAAATGAAAACAGATGAAAAACTCCAGTCAAACACGTAACCATTGCTTGACAGAGTACTTGGAACTGGCAGAAGAGTTCCAGTGGAAACTCTGCCCATCTGGACTAAGGTACGGTACGGTACGGTACGCACGCCGACAGAAGCAAGCGATCCCCGCCCCACTGCTTGGGAAAGATCTTTTAAAAGAAAAATGAAAAAAAAACAGGCATTTGACGCAGGTCTGGGATTCAGCTCCGTTAAAGCAGAGTGTTATACGATGAGCAGCAGCGAGTCCTGCTCTGTTTTCCAGCTGCACACAGAGGACACTTTGACTGTTCAATAGGAATAAAAAGACACCTGTCTTTTATTAGCAGCCTCGTGAAGTCAGCTGCTTTCCAGACACAGGAGAGGGGTGGGGAGGGGGGCGGGGCTGGAGGGGATTGGGGCTGGAGGGGGTTGGGGCGAGGGGCCGGGGGGCGAGAGAGAGAGACACTGGGACAGAGAGAGAGAGAGAGAGAGAGATGGGTTCTGCAGAGGTTCTTCTGGGAAGTTGGAACACTGATCCTCCAGTGATGTATGGCCTGGTCTGACAACCCCTGGCAACACAACATATGTGTGTGTGTGTGTGTGTGTGTGTGTGTGTGTGTGTGTGTGTGTGTGTGTGTGTGTGTATACGTGTGTACGGGTGTTTGTCTGCTAGAGATGGAGGGTCTGAGTGCTGCATGTGGTCAGATTTATATCGATAAGCCATTTATAGTTATGAGAGGGCCTGAGGGCGCGTACGCACACCCAGAGAGACAAACACGCGCACACACACAGAGGTGCACATGCACGCACGCACGCGTTATGCATGTGTCAGGTCAACCATCGACTGACACATGTGACAGGTTGCAGCTGTGTGTGTGTGTGTGTGTGTGTGTGTGTGTCACTGTGCATTCGTGAGTGCATGTGTGCGTATGAGAGACAGAAAGAGGAAATTATGATGGGGACAGAAGCAGAAATAAATTCTATGTATGATTATAAATGTACAATAGAGTCACTGACTGTCATAAATGTGGATACTATATATATACACACCACCATGCTATCGCAGCTCAGAAAGCTTAGCCTAACCAAACAATAGTATGGAAAGAGAGATTACTAACATTCCCTTTCTCTCTTGGTCTCTTTCTCTGCCTTTGTTTGAGTGCTGCTGTGCCCATTTTCATATCCCACAGTTTTTAAAGGTCATGCCGCATACCTGCAGGGCACCGGCACATGCAGCTTTGGGCTATGTTATGTTATGCTAGGCTAGCGTACCGCCGCGCCACGCCACGCCACGTAGAGCAGGCAGCCAGCAGGGCAATGCTACGCTAGACTAGCATGCAGCGCAGCCAGGCAGTATAAAAAGCACATACACACAGTGCTAACTGCTGACTCTGACTGGAACCCCCCAGCATCGTATAACGCCTGCTAGCATGGCCTGTTCAGCGTCGTAAAGCCTCTCTCTCCCTCTGTGTCTGTGTGTTACAATACTTGTGAGGACCAAATGTCCCCACAAGTATAGTGGAATATGAGAAATATCCCGTTGCGAGGACCATTTTCCTGGTCCACACAAGGACAATTGTTGTTTCACGTTCAGAAAAGATTTTTTTAGAGATTACAATTAGTAAAAGATTCATGTTGGGAATAGGATTAGAAATTTAGAGATTAGGTTTAGGGTCTGGAATTAAGCGTAACATGGTGTATACACAGTTGATGCCATCGAATGTCAAGCACTGAAATAATTGCCGATCTACAAGCTCACAACACGTTCTGCTATTTTTCGTTCTAGGCTTACCCGGCCTAACCCAAGACTGGCATTTATAAAATCGCTAAAATGTTGTGTCCTCACAAGTACATATAATAGAAGCACGTGTGTGTGTGTGTGTGTGTGTGTGTGTGTGTGTGTGTGTGTGTGTGTGTGTGTGTGTCATGGTCAGTCAAGCTGCGTTCTTCATGTTGTTAACCCTAACCCAGACAAACAGACAGGCCTCTATAAAAGCCAACGAGCATGATGGTAGGAGAGGGGCGTGCATGGCGCTGGACCAAGCGGCCTGCCCACACCAACAGGACACAGCGCTGTACAAACAAACACACGGACCGGCTGGGCCTGCAAGTCCAATGGAGATGTGAACAGAGCAGAGGAACGACTTGGACACGGGATCCACACCGTCGCCATCCCATCCCACTCGTGTTTCTTTATAGGTTTACTTTCATTCCAGTTACATGCTGTATTTATATTTTGATAGTGCGCTGGACTTGTGGAATAAGCATTTCGTTGCCATGCAGTGATTAGTGAGCTACTTTTTGTGTGTATTTGACTAACAAACTTGACTTGACATCCGTCACACCTTTTCAAACTCCCTGCTTATGATTTTTGGAATCCGAGGGAGAAGGGGAAAACGATGTGCTGGCAAAAAAAAAAAAGCTAAGCACGCTATATATGCCTTTAAAAGCGGCAGGCTGATGTTTATGTCCATTGAAATTGACTGGGGTTTTCCGCTGCCTGCCAAGCGCTTTGCTAGCCTGTTCACTCACTCGACCCCAGCCACCACCGGAAGGGCGCGCGTCCAATGGCTGTGCGGGCGGGCGGGCCGCAAAGTCATAGCAAACAGCAAAAAGCCCAGCACGATGAACATGCTCGACGCATTAACACATTGTTGAGGTTAGAAAACACGGACTGTCAAAGACATCGTCCAAAAACACAAGAAACGGTGATGTAGGAGATCAGTTCCGTTCCTGTCAAACAGGGAATTGACAATACACATGGCTTGGCAAAAATCAAGACATAAGACATATTGGATTTGTTATAAGTGATCTACTGCTAACGGGAAAAGCATGCAAGGTGCAATCCCCCTTTTTCCCCTCATCTATGGCCGACACAATCTCCCCTCCATCATTCCCCCTTCTGATGTCATTTACTGTAGCTAGCACAATGCTTTGTCGATCCCAATTCGTGTCACCAGACTCCTAGATGTCATGCCAAGCATTGTGTCCAGTTTTTAAAGGATGTAAACAACTCTTTTGTTTTCGCTGGAGCCGTACCGGCGCAACTGGAATGCAACTTAATTTAGGGCCCGCCATTCTTGCTTTCATATGCGTTTTCCTTGAAGCCAGAGCGGGAACATTCCATCTGACCCAGTCCAAAGAATCTCAGGACCAGGTGCTTGTTTCGACATATGGCTGCCAAACATCCATCCTCTGTCCAGCGCCGCCTCCGTCTGCTCCTACGTTAGTACTATGCAGCTCCTCTCCGTCTGCTCCTACGTTAGTACCATGCAGCTCCTCTCTCTCCTACGTTAGTACCATGCAGCTCCTCTCTCTCCTACGTTAGTACCATGCAGCTCCTCTCTCTCCTACGTTAGTACCATGCAGCTCCTCTCCGTCTGCTTCTACGTTAGTACCATGCAGCTCCTCTCCGTCTGCTTCTACGTTAGTACCATGCAGCTCCTCTCCGTCTGCTTCTACGTTAGTACCATGCAGCTCCTCTCTCCTACGTTAAGTACCATGCAGCTCCTCTCTCTCTCCTACGTTAGTACCATGCAGCTCCTCTCTCTCCTACGTTAGTACCATGCAGCTCCTCTCTCTCCTACGTTAGTACCATGCAGCTCCTCTCCGTCTGCTCCTACGTTAGTACCATGCAGCTCCTCTCTCTCCTACGTTAGTACCATGCAGCTCCTCTCTCCTACGTTAGTACCATGCAGCTCCTCTCTCTCGCCTACGTTAGTACCATGCAGCTCCTCTCTCCTACCTTAGTACCATGCAGCTCCTCTCTCTCTCCTACGTTAGTACCATGCAGCTCCTCTCTCTCTCCTACGTTAGTACCATGCAGCTCCTCTCTCTCTCCTACGTTAGTACCATGCAGCTCCTCTCTCTCTCCTACGTTAGTACCATGCAGCTCCTCTCTCTCCTACGTTAGTACCATGCAGCTCCTCTCCGTCTGCTCCTACGTTAGTACCATGCAGCTCCTCTCTCTCTCCTACGTTAGTACCATGCAGCTCCTCTCTCTCCTACGTTAGTACCATGCAGCTCCTCTCTCTCTCCTACGTTAGTACCATGCAGCTCCTCTCTCTCCATGTTAGTACCATGCAGCTCCTCTCTCTCCTACGTTAGTACCATGCAGCTCCTCTCTCTCCTACGTTAGTACCATGCAGCTCCTCTCTCTCTCCTACGTTAGTACCATGCAGCTCCTCTCTCTCCTACGTTAGTACCATGCAGCTCCTCTCTCTCTCCTACGTTAGTACCATGCAGCTCCTCTCTCTCCATGTTAGTACCATGCAGCTCCTCTCTCTCTCCTACGTTAGTACCATGCAGCTCCTCTCTTGTTCGCACCAGAGTTGCCGGATTTTTGCGAGAGAAACAAACGAGGTCTATGAAAAGAAGCCCAAAAGAACCGACTATGCTTGTATCATCATCGGCTATGTGGAAATAGCAGATCTAAAAGCTCACAGAGCATTGCGCTGCGATGGGATGTGAGCTTGTAGAGATGCTATTTAAAAATAAAAATGAATCTTGACAAATGTAAAACACTGAAATGTTTTTGGAACATTTTAACAACACAAATCTTGCATGGGTCAGCTGCGACCAGTACGACCAGTACTTGCAGGCAACATCAAAGAACAACAAGCCCAAAGTCGCTTATAATAAGCAGACATGGCAACAATGGCTCTTATCCCCTTCTACCAGCTTTCAAGTCAACGTGTTCTACGCTCGGCTGTTGTGATTCTATCCCTCTATCCCAATTTCTTGGCTTTCCAAGCCCCACGTTCAAATAAAATAAAATAAAACATCATTCAAACTACGATCGACTGCCTTTCCTTGTTAAACAAGGTTGGGGGGGAAGGCAGAAAGCTAAAGATCAGGACCATATTCAAGCCCTTTTGTGTGAAAACAAATTATGACAGGTTGCGGTTTTGGCAACGGCGCGGTCAGAAAGGGACGTCTCTTCGTTCCAGCGCGGATCAGCAGCAGCATCTGCTCACAGGCCCACAAACATCTGTGTCATCCAGCCCATCTCCAGGCCCACAAACATCTGTGTCATCCAGCCCATCTCCAGGCCCACAAACATCTGTGTCATCCAGCCCATCTCCAGGGAACGGATTCCTCTGCTGGGAAACACATGACGACTGTGTTCAAACTGCTATGTGTTCACTTTGTCTGTGTCTGCAATGGTGTGCGTGTGTGTGTGTGTGTGTGTGTGTGTGTGTGTGTGTGTGTGTGTGTAAAATCACTCGACAAAATTGTCCCCAGATGTTGCCTAGCTGGGTCAGGGATATATTGTGAAGCTGCATCGGGGGACAAGAATTGGTGGCGTCCCCAATTAGACTTTACTGAAGTTTCATAGGATTAAGTTAGGGGTGTTTGGGGCAAAGAGAAAATGGAATGAAATGTTAAGACCTCTGGGAAAGTTTGGAAATGAATCTGTGTGTGTGCGACTGAGAATAATCAATAGTGACAGACAGTGCCACTTGCTGTGGCTGTCAGGTACTTTATCATACAAATATGTAGATCCTGTCTGCTGTGTCATTCCGCTGACAGTGTTTGAGGACACCGAGTCCTCGCTTGTGTGTGCATGTGTGTGTGTGTGTGTGTGAGAGAGAGTGCCAACCGCCTCAGTGTTACAGCGTATTAGTATTCGCAGAGGCTACAGGCTGTCACAGGTCCTTAGGCGCTCGGCGGAGGGCAGGAAAAACACATGTCAAAATATATTCACATTCAGCCTGACTGCAACCAAGCCAGTTGGCTGCAATTAGACAAATGACTTTTAATAGGTCACACTGCAGCCTCTGCATACTGATGAGTGCATCATGAGTGGGGGGGGGGAGACAGACAGTCAGACACCCATTAAGACCGGAGGCCGATTCTACTGTACATCAGCTTTCTAAATCTAGTTCACACTAGGGCATTAAGCAACTAGTCGACTAGTAAATCCACTATTCGACCTTGCTGGTACTAGTTGACTAGTTGATATTTTTCCACGATTTTGTAGGCCTCAAGATCAGGTAGATCGTCACCAATGTATGTTTTTTTTTTTGTTTTTTTTTACATAATAGGTGGTTAAACAACTAGTCGACTAGTAAACTAGGCAACTAATAAAAATGACTAGAAGTGAATGCCCTAGTTCACACTCAAAGATGTTTAAAAAATAGCAGATGTACAAGCTCGCAGCACGGCACGAAGTGAAGCACTGTGAGCTTGTAGATCTAAGATGAGACTCATGCTTTCCTGGTATTAATGGGTTAAACCCTATATGGTTGGCCGGAGTATAGTGTCTATTCTGTTTTCTCTTATTTCCAATTTAGCAATGAAGGTTTAAAAAATGTTGACGGTTGACACACGACTTTGAATCACTCAATGGTTTAGGGCCAAAATACATCTGACTTTCTTCAACATTATACAACCCAAAGAGAAGGCTCAAAGAGAAAATGCCATTAACTGTTCCACCACTTACAAAGAAAATAAACAATACTGTACTTGATTTGTATTTTCTGAAGTCAACATTACATTTATTTACATCAAGTGTTAGATATGTCCTCGCATTATGACTATGGATATGCTCCAAAAGACATAGACGGCCATTTCTACAGATGAAAGACATATAACCGTTTCAGTGGATTGTCTCAGTTTGGCACATGGTACACACTCTCGTGCATGTGTGTGCATGCATGCGTGCGTGAGTAGCCTTCCAAAAGGCAACTTTACATAAAGACCATCTTTGTTCCATTAAACGAGCACGGTGAGTTTTTAGACAATATCTCTTTGATCAACTTAGCTTTGATCAACATGAGGCTTGGTAGCAGTTTGTACCTCAGCATCGTGTCGGCACAACGCTACATGAGATGATGTTGCAACAGCTAGCAGGAGTGGGTATCGAGAACGCACCTCACAGGATCAAATAGCCTACATATTTCAGAGACACCTTCAACACTGCTACCAAACTCCCCGTCACTCACAGTGTCCGTGCCCAGAAAGCTAGTGGAATGCTCCAAGTGTCATTTGGTACGGATCGCATTGCAAGATTGCTGATTGCAAACAACACAAATAGTTTGACTTTACCGTACTATCCCAGTGCAGCTCGGAATACGATCACATTTCAAACCAAACATTGCCATGCTCAGAATACGATCACATTTCAAACCAAACATTGCCCTGCTCAGTCAATTCATGACTCGTCTCCACATTATCACCTTGCAAGGTGAAACCTGACTAATGAAAGCTCATGAAATGTACACCACCTAGTCATAGTCACCACCTAGTCATACTGAATGCCTATAGTCCTGATTGGCTGCCACACACGCTGCCTAAGCCAATGGGAGTGTAGTATGATTGCCTGCCTCCTAAGCTGTGCCACACGCACTGTGGAAGCAGGGCTGATTACCGCACGCCAGCGAGCAAGCTTTACCACCGCAGCCTTGAAGTGACATTGCTAATGTTATGAGCTGGTCATTGAACCACGCACAGAACGTCGGAAACGAACGCAAACAACAGCCGTGAGGCGTGAGGTTACTAAAATAGTAATCATACTAATATGGGGGGGGGGGGGGGGAGAACACAACGGAGACAGTGCTTTCACCTGACAAGTATCACTATGTGATCATTTCTTGTTTTAAGTCCATCTGCACTACTTTTACAGGCACTCTGATACTTTCATGACTGCTGGAGTAGGGCTAGGAGTAATGATTAGGAACCATGTGTCATTTCAGATTTTAGTGTTGGCTATTTAAAAATAGCAGATCTAAAAGCTCGAAAAGTGTTGACAAATTTTTCATTACGAGAAAGTTTGAAAACTACCGATTTCGATGGCATGTGTAGACTCGACCTCAGGTTTTAATGAGTCAATAAATGTATAACTCCATATTACAAACTGTCATGTTGCTCTGCGAGGCAGTGCTGTTACTATAGCGTCAGGCTGCAGAAGAAGGGAGCAACATGTTTGGACTCTTAGCTGCGGCAGAGGAGGAAAAGTGAGGGGGTGAGTGGGCGATTAAAACAGAGGAAGAGGGGAGATAGAAGAGACGGAGGGGTATTATTTTGCCAACAGCATGGTGGCAGCTGTGTCGATGATGATGATGAGCGCGGCAGAATGAGAAGAGGAGAGAGCCGGGCAGGCTGGTCACCAGAGCTGCAGACAGATGCCAGAGAAACAGCATCAAACGGCAGACTGCGGAGTTCAAATGGTGTCTCACACACTTCCTGGTTGGAAAGAGGAGAGTGTGTGCACGCGGGAATGAAACTCAGAGCCGTTGGTGGACTAGAAACGATGTGAGGTGCCTGGGAGGGGAGAGGAGAGGGTGAGGTGCCTGGGAGAGGAGAGGAGAGGGTGTTTAAGAGGAAGCAGATGGGAGTCAGATGGGAAAGCGATCAGCAATCCTTTTCAGTATGAGGGATCACTATATGGGCCATGTGACGACCAAGACAGACCCACCGGTCCAGCCATGCACACGTGCTGCGTGCACGCATGCACACACACACACACACACACACACGGCACGCATACGCATTTCACAAATACACAAACACACACACACACACACACGGGGGGGGGGGGGGGGGGGACGACTCACTGGAAAGGCCCACCAGTCTAAGTCCACATTTATTACCTGCTAATACAGTGTGGCTGCAAGCTGGATTCACTTGTCCCACATAGACTCTCTCACAGTCACTCACTCATGTTCTCTCTCTCTCTCTCTCACCCACACACACACGCACGCACGCACACATTCCAGCAGCCGTGTGTCACTTCATTACGATGACAACCGAGGTAATAAGAGTGACATAAAACAAACAAAAGATAGCGATCGGAGGTTTTTTAATTTGTTAAGCGCAATAGATCCATAAATCAGGAGCGCCGGGGCCCGGGGGCAGCCAGGCAGGTGGAGGTGGTGCTAAAGGCTCTTATCTGTTCACACTGATCCCACTTCAGTCACAACAAGGTGCAGTGGTGGAAAGAAAGAGGTAAGACCCGTTTGTCTGTCTGTCTGTCTGTGGGCTGATTGATGAGCTGGACGGACCAGTTGCATATACAGCTACACATACACCAAGTTGTCACGCAGATGTCGTGCGATGCGATGCCGTACGGTACACTACGCACGCAAAAACAAACAAGACAACACTCCAGTAAACAATGTACTGTATCACAGGCCTGGCACCATTATGTCATTACACGTGGCGATTTATTGCCACAGATATATTTTTATATTATAGTTTTATTTAACAATTTTAGTTTTTTGTTGTTGTCGTTGAACAAAATTGGGACATTTTATGACATCCGTCTTTTATAGGCTCTGTAAACAGAAAGGTGCACAGGGCAGATATGACAAATTACTTACATATTTTACATAACGCTATAGGCCTACTGAATGTATGAGAACAAAAAAAAACGGTGAAAATAGACGATCTACGAGCTCAAATAGGTGATTATGTAATAATTGTGACAGGCCTAACAATGTACGGCAAAAAGAGAGAGCAGGCGGTGGGTCGGCCATGCTGCTGGCTAGTGTCAATGTAATGACTGGTGACATAAGTGATACAGATGCTGCAGACAGTCTGCCCTGAGCTAACCCTCCTAGGACCGTTCCTCGTCACGTTCCTTCTTAACAAAGCAAAAAAACGAGGATATAACTTCAAAATAGAATTTAGCCAAATAAGGCTGTTGTGGGGCCCTATATTAGCAGAAGAGCAGAATTCCCTGAGCTCCCCATCTCTCTCCCTGTGCTTTGACCAAACAAGGGCTGTTGCTCGTTACCTTATTATTATCGACAGCTCTGCCTGCATTATGCTACCGGGCGCTGCGTTCATCAGCACTGCAGGTCTCCGATGCAGGCCAGTGGGGCCCTCGAAAACTATGAGCTAATGTGGCACCTCGTTACGGTGCAGGAGTGACGCTATACGCTGCCCGAACAAGCGGGAATACAGTTCCACCCCCCTCCCGAAGCCTTGAACCTGCCTGTCTAAACATACAGTATGAGCACACTGATCCAGGAAGGTGTGTGTGTGTGTGTGTGTGTGTGTGTGTGTGTGTGTGTGTGTGTGTGTGTGTGTGTGTGTGTGACTGTGCGCGTAAGTGTTAAATGTGTGCTCGTGGCACACGGTTAAAGTACACCTCGGGGACCGAGGGGTTCGGGCCCTTTTAAATAAATAAACAAACATAAATAAAGTCAATCGATAGAGGGAGCCTGATCCGGCCCAGAGGGCCTATGTTTGACTCACACTTCATAGGAGAGGCCTGGGGTAGAGAGACAGAGACAGAGAGAGAGAGAGAGAGAGAGAGAGAGAGAGAGAGACAGAGAGAGAGAGAGAGAGGGTAAATTGAGAAATGGGGGGTTGTTGAGGAGGGAGAGAGCGAGGGCGAGAAATGGGAGAGAGAAAGAGAGAGAGCTAGAGAGACAGAGACTGGCTTAGATTAATTCTCTCTTGGTGGTTGTATAGTGCTGTCTGGTGGAAGCCAAGGCCTGCTCTCTCTGTTCTTAGAGAAAACAGACCCCCATATGCTCGCACTATCCACACACACACACACACAGAGCGAGAGAGAGCGAGAGCGAGAGCAAGAGAGAGAGAGCTGGGAGAAAAGCCTGTGTTTGGATAAGTGGAAGGTGTGTGTGTGTGTGTGTGTGTGTGTGTGTGTGTGTGTGCGTGTGCGTGTGCGTGTGTACTGTATATGTGAACAGGTTCAAACAGGCGTGCACGGCCACGCGCATGCGTGCACACCCTCACTTCCCTATAATACTCCCCGCTGGCGCTTGTCACACAAATCATATTCTCCTCCAAAACTATACCTGTGAAAAAGCGTGTGTGCGCGTGCACACACACACACACACGCACACACACGCACACACACAGCTCCTCAAAGCTTAGATCTGCCACAGATTAGGGAGGGTTTTAACACTGTGCATCCTGCTGTCTTGGCACGTTGTCCCTTTAAGGCCCATACAGTGAGACTGAGGAGTGAGGAGCGTTCAGCCTTGAGCGATCGGCACTCACTCATTCCAACACCCCTCCCCCCCTCTACCCACCTCCTCCCCCCTACCCTCCCCCCCGAAGTAAAAGTACCAATACGGCAACATAGAAATACTCTGTTATAAATAAAAAGTAAATTTCCTGGGAATTCTAAAATGTACTTGAGTAAAAGTACTACAGTATTGATATCAAAAAGTACTTAAAAGTAATGAAAGCATAAAGTACTATTGCTTAGTAGTACATAAAGTACTTAGCATGGAGTACTTTTTCCACCACTGGTGATTTCACTTGCTGAAGGATTCCACCTGACAGCATGTGGACTGTGGAGGGGGGGGGTTGGACTGAAGGAGGCAGGCTGCTGCAGTAGTGGGGGATTGTGTTTTTAAAGAATAATGCTGCTTGCTACACAATCAAGGGGTTCAGCATAAAACCCTCAATTCCGGTAAAAAAAAAACCCCAACATCCTTATGTCTGGTGAGTGTCGGTGCGGGGCGCTAATATTATCCGACAAATTAAGACTTGTTCTGATCTATTGGGGGGGGGGGGGGGGGGGGGGGGGAGAGAGAGCAGGGTTGCCATGTCCGCTTATTATAAGGGACTTTGGGCTTGTAAATATTGGTGGATGCAGGTTGCGTCAGTGTTCTGAAAATGCTTTGTGCCACGGAGAGCCCCGTAGCGCGCGTATTTTATATATGAAGATCTACAAGTGATGCGTTGCTTTTTTCAAATAGCCAATGTATAGGTTAAAAGTGCTCTATAGTTGCTTCTTGTTTTCAGACAGTTGCTTATTTTCCTCTCTAAATCTGGTAACTCTGTAGGGGGGAGAGAGAGAGAGAGAGAGAGAGAGAGAGAGAGAGAGAGAGTAAGGGAGGGGGGATGGAGGGGCGGTGGGGGGGGGGTTCTGGAATCAGCACCCTGGCAACCATTCAAGACCTCAATTCCATCGACATGAGAGAAATGCTTCCCAGAAACTCTGGATAATATTTACGTTGTGCCTGTGATTTTCTTTTTTTCCCCCTCCGTCTCTCTCTTCTGTTTCTCGTCTTCCCCTCCACCCTCTCACTCACCGGTGAGAAGAACACTAGGTCCATAACAATGGAGCCCATCAAAGAACAAAGGAAAAGCAAAGGCACTACCTCATCAACGGAGAGACACCTGCGTTCACTGTTGCTACGCAAACTGTTAACGAAGCATGCTGCCGCCCCGCGCAGGCCTCTGCCCAATCAAACATTAGATACTCATGCCCCTTTTGTAGCCTATACTTCGGCACACAAGCATTTTGATGCAAATGTAGTAGAAATAGCCTAATCTACTGTACAAGCCAACATCGCATTTCGACACGCCGTGTCGTGTAGATTGCCGATCGTTTTTTATATTTGAAGATTTAAAAAAAAGGGTCACCTATGTCATGCCCAGAATAGACACCAGGTTAACTGACACATTACACTCTGGAAACATTTTGAAAAGATATCGTCTCTAACGGATGGAAGCCTCATATTACGTCCAAAACCGTTTCAAAAGTAGCAGATCTACATGCAGCATTTCCAGTTTACAGATCTGCTACTGTTGATGCTTTTATGTGTGACGATGTAGTGTGTTCATTTACAAAGAAAAAACACAAAAAGTTACAATATGGAGTGAAGAGATTTCTGCCCTACTGCGACGATACTGTACTGTACTGCCCCAAGCAGGAGGAATAATGAGAAGGGAAAAAAAAGATAAATCTCATGCTTCCACAACATGATTTCTTGTTCTCATCCCAGCCGTTCATTGACAAATGACATCAGTGCGTGCTAGGCTAGCCAATCAGAGCGTGTGTGTGTGTGTGTGTGTGTGTGTGTGCGTGCGCGCGTTGCTGTGACTGCACGGGATGCCCTGTGGTACAAACCAATTAGCTGTTGACAGTTAAGAGATCTACGGCCGCCCCGGGCTGCGAGTCAGAAAAGGACGCGGGAAGCGAAAGAAGACTGGTGGTGTCGGAGAGGGCCAAGAAGGCACACTGTGGAGAAAATGGCTGAGTTTTGTGGGTTAAAAAGCCTTCTGAGTTGGCCGAGGATATACGTCTCTGAATAATGTCTGCGCAGTCAGTGCTAGCGAAACGAAACCACATGGATTGGGACCAGGTCTGCATGGAAAACATGGAGCGCTCATCCGAAGGGGAATGGGGAATCCCCCCACCCCCCTGAATCCCCCCACCCCCCTGCCCTTGGCCAAGGGAGACACCCTATTCTGCAACTGGAAGCTACAGTATGGCAGCAATTAGACAATAGTAGTCCTCAGTATTAGTTTAACTCAGAGTTATGTACAAAATGGACAGAAAGTGGTGGTTAAACAGAGCACACTGTGACTGTATGACCACTTTAAACCTCTTTCCAGGCGCCGATTTCATGCACGAGATAATGCACGCACTCCCAAAATTGAATTCAATGGGTGTAGGATGAGACAACAAAAGGATTATCTGCGCAGATGCTCCCATTGTGAATGCATTGATTATGTATCGTTTCTGTTCATCCCAAATCATTGTTTTTAATCATCCCCCAAATGTGTGCTCTCACATACAGTACTTAATGCATCTGTATGTACTGTAACCATTACGTTCATCTAATGTTGGACCATGAGGCACATGACGCTACTTATTGAACCTTCAACCCATGAAGACCTGAGGCGGATTCTACTAAATATCTTCTAAAACAGTTTTCAGAAAAACTCGTTTTGCAATAGCAGTCGTGCTCAAAACTTTTTTCCCATGTCTCGTCAAGAACATGTATTTGGCCGGCGTTCACCGTCTCAAAATATTCAGTCCCAGGGATCCCCGAAGCAAAGATTTGACTCCAACGCGTTCGCTTTAAAAGATCTGTTGCACAAATGTTTTTGGAATAGAAAAAGAAAAATCTAAAATAATGCCTTTTAGCTCAAATCAGCGTTTTGTTGTTTGTCTGTTTGCACATTATCTATTATGATAGCTAATTTGTTGGATTCATGTTAACCCATTCTGGGCGGGAACCCCATTACGGGTTTCTGACTGTACAGTATAAAAAAATATAAAATATTTGATGCTACTATATAAATATTTGATGTTTTTCAGAAATCTTAGGTCAAGATTTAGAAGGCGTTTTCCAAATGCAAATGTTCAGACATTTACAGGTCAGTAGGCCTACTTAGAAAACTCTGAACTTGTCATAAGCGATCTACAAGCATACAATGCATCCCAACGTGACCCGTCGTAAGCTTATAGATCGCCTATTTTTGGAAAATGCTCCCACCAGAATAGGAATACTAGGGTGAGTTTAAGTGGTTAATGTTAAAAAATAATATTAATAAAAATCTCACACCTGTGTGAACTGAGCGTTGCAACAATGCTGTTAT
>NC_137863.1:17943617-18088617 GCF_963924005.1 Protomyctophum bolini
TCTTCCTCTCTCTCCCTCCTCCCCCCGTCGTCATCATCATCATCATCAGGTGAGAATTAGGGTTTTGAATTCTGTTATTGTCGAAGAGCTATAACCGATTTTGATTGTAGGATGATCATGACTCATGCAGGGTTACTGTTCCAATACAGATTTCTGTTCTTTTTTTTTTTATAATAGGTCTATTAAACGTAATGGGGCCCCACAGTAATATGTAGACTATTATGGAATATGACACTTTGAAGGCAGTTAAACTCGAGTGTCAAAGTGGCATTCCAACTCATGTAGAGTGCAGCTGTCTGCAATATATGACTATTCATAATGTATTATGTTCTGGCATCGACTGGATCCATAACCACGTTAACCCTAGCATCCCCGTTTTGGGGCAATCTTCTAACATTTTCAAATTTATTTTCAAAAAGGTTCAAATTCAGTATTTATTTGTCGACACGTTTGTGAGTTTGTGGACGGGCAATTTTCACCCTTTGTCATACAAAAAAGTGTAACGTTGCTGTCGGGCAGAAACCATATTCTACCTTTTTTCCCCTAAATTCAACGATTTGTCACACACGTTACGAAATTTGTTCTCAGCATTTGACCCATCTCTTGGAGCAGTGAGCCGCAGCCAAGGAGCGGTGAGCTGCAGCCGTGCCGCGCTCGGGAATCATTTGATTAGTAGATTTGACCCCCCCGATCCAGGGAGGCATTGGGTCCCATTTTTACAGTCTTTGGTATGACCCGGCCGGGGAACGAACCCCGACCTCCCAGTTTCAGGGCGGACCCTCTAACCACAAGGCCACTGAGCTGGAATGAATGCGCTACGTGATCATACAGTACTACAGCAACACACAAAAGCATCAAGAGTAGCAGATCTGCAAGTTTAAAATGTGGCGCGAAGCATCACATTTTGAGCTCGTATATCTGATACTTTGTGTTTTGGAACAGCGAGGAGTGTGACATCCTGGCTGGGATAATGCAAGGGGACACGAGAGCAGGATCCTGGCTTCACTCTAACACCAAGGTGTAGTCCTGAGCTCCTGACAGACCTGGACTACACAGACGACATCAGCCTGCTTTGTGACAACGTGGAACAATCGCAGGAACTCCTGAACAGAGTGGAGTTAGAGTATGCCAAGGTTGGCCTTAGGTTAAATGCCAATAAAACGGAGGTTATATACTATACTATACTATACTATAACATCTCACCGGAACATTCACCTCTCACAACAACTGGTGGCACTGTGCTGAAGGAAGTCAAGGACTTCAAGTACCTGGGCTCATGGGTCAACTCAACGGGACAAGTTCCCAAAGTGAGGAAGGCACTTGCATGGAGGGCCCTGAACGGCATGACCAGTGTATGGAACTCCAACCTCCCCCATCAGATCAAACTCAGCTTCTTCTATGTCAAATCAAACTCAGCTTCTATGCTACGTTCTGAAGCCAACCCTGCTGAAGTCTCTAGACGGGTGCTACACCAGAATGTAACATCAGCAAGAATGTACTGTATGAGGGAATACCAAGGATGAGCTAGATAAATAGCAGCCAGGAGAATGAGACTACTGGAAAATGAAAAACAAAACATTCTTCATGTGTAGCCTAATTGATAGAAAATAAGTCTTTTTGGGGGGTGAACTACTTCCCAAAAAGACTACGAAGACTAAGGTTTTCAACCGGTGGTCCGCAGAGGTACGTAAACAATTACAACAGAGCAATGACGAACAGGTGTCACTAATTGAATATTGACAGTACTTATGACACTATTCTAAGGAGAAATTTGCCGGGATTATACGATCGTGTTTCAAGTTTCACTGCCTATGTTTAAAGTTACCTTTGAACAGCCAGTGCAGCGACCGCCGAGTTGCTGGTCATGAAAATCCACTTCAAAACGGTGTAGTGTTGAAAAGTATTCCAAAGTGGTGATCACAACAACAGAGTGGACGAGGAAGCTTTTTTTTGCAGAATTACAGTACATTTCAAGCACAAACTCAATACAAAGACTGTTAACTGTGAGTGGACGACCCAATTAAGCCTTACACTCGTTTACAACAGGGTCCACCATGTTCAATTCATCAAAACATTTAGAGACGTACAAATAGACACTTCTATATAGTTAAAGAACAGAACCTGCCCCATTGTAATGAATAGGGACTCAATTTCCCATAACCCTTTGCGCTAACTCCGGCAACTCGCGACCGCTGGGAAAGTGTTCTACAATGAATTATCTCAAGTAACTCAGGTTCTGTAGTCAAAGTGTTAAGAGGGATTTAAAACTTGCTGTTTAACACGTATTTAAACAAATAAAAAAGCCCTTTGTTAAAGGGGTCCTTGGGGGGGGGGGGGGGGGGGGGTCCACAGCATCACAATGATTTCAACCACGTTATCCATTTACATGTTGGCTGCTCAAAAATAGCTACAAGCTCACAGGGCACCACTTCGTGCTGCACTGTGATCTTGTGCAACTCTCCTTTTATTGAAAAATCTATTTAGCTCCAAGCGAAGGTTCAATAAGGAAGATCTGTTGTCATTACTGCTCTGGGGAGTCCCTGGCACAAAACATATTCAGATGGGGGGCCGGGGGGGGCAAATACATATCAATTTGTCTAAAACACAAAAAGGTTTAAACCAGCAGGAGGTTACTGTCTCTCCCATCACATCCAATCCACCTTTCCCCCGAAACCCATTACCCATTTCCAGACCCACTACTTCCCCTCTCTAACTACCCACCACAACCCCCCTCCTCGTCCCCTTGACCCCCGGTCCCTAGTAAGCCTGCCGGGGGCCAAAAAGCGTTATTAGAAACATGTGGTTTTTCTGCTTGGGTTGAGGCAAACATGCAGAAAATTATGGGAAGCAAACAAGAGAGCCCCGAGAGCCACAGAGATATGCTTGTTAACATGGCCACCATGATTGTCACATCCGCACTCTGTTGGACACGCACACAGGCACGTGTACAGTGCACGCACACACACACACACACACACACACACCAGATAGTGTCTCACAATACCAAGGCAAAAAACAAGCAAACAGCTTCACTATCAAAACGCGACAGCTTCTTTTCCTGGGAGAGGAAAAAAATAAATACGTCTGACAGTAAATATTGACTCTAGCTCCCTGCAAACATCATCACACACATACAGTACGCACACTGGCACGCGTGCGCACACACATCCCCCCCCCCCCCCCCCCCCCCCCCCCCCCCCTGAATATGGTGATAAGAGGTTTCTGCCCAGGCAGCAACGAAATCACCTTCGCAAAGACGGATTTGTTTCCTTACACTCAACAGGCCCAGCGTGATCCATGGGTCTCAGCGGCGCAGCCTAGCAATGCATCAACCTAATCATACATCATCACGAACTACAACAAGCCTCGCACTGTCCTCAAGCCCTGAGCCAATAGCACAAGCATACTGTCCTCAAGCGCTGAGCCAATAGCACACGCATAATGTCCTCAAGCCCTGAGCCAATAGAAAGCACATAATGGGAGCAGCTAGGGCAGTGATGAGCAAATCACACCCGTCTGACTGGAGAAGTCATCAATCGGGGGCCGTTTGTTGACCCAAGGAAGGTCTCCGTCGACTCGTCGAGGTCTGCGCTGCGGCACAAGCCACGTAAAAGCACCTGCCAACGGCCCTCCCACAGGGAGTGTGAGTTGTGGTGTGTGTGTGTGCATGCTGGGACCACGGGCCAACATCACGCACTTATGTTGTTGGATGAAGGAGAAAGAGTAATCGAAGATTTGGCAGACACACAAATGGGAATGCACACACACACACACAGTCACACACACACACACACACACACACACACACACACACACGGAAAGAAAGGCACAGAGTTGTCATTGTAAGCATGGAGGGAGCACATCTATCCGTCATGGAGAGTGACAGTATAGCAGTGAACTATTAGTCCCAGGAGTGACGTGTGTTATACGGATACAAAGTGTCCCGCTATGGAGAGGTCTTCCTTTTCCATGGCACAGGGAGTAGAGGGCCATCGCTCTTCCACACTCATTGCTTCCCAAACTGGGGAAAGGAGTGACGCGCAAATCGTGTGGGGGGATCCCCAATTATTTGGGGGGGTTGGGGTAAACAACATACAGTATTGTGGAGTATCTGCAGGGGGGGGGGTTCAAATTAATGAGTTGTGCGAGGTCGGGAACCGAAAGTTAGGGAACCGTTGTTCTATGTATAAATAAAAAGTGTCAATGTAACTCCTGACAATCCAAGAGGGTTACAAAAGGATAAATATAACACTGAGCGTTTTTCTGTGTCGGAGGGTCATCATTCTTCTAACAAAGGGTCTACTTAACCCCGGTGGAATTCCCCAATGAGGTCACTCTCTGCAAACGCTCTTCCATTAGTCCAGCAGGTAGATATTAATGGCCGTAAAATAAGTTCAATCACAGTCTGAATGAACAGACTTGTCTCTCCGTTTTTTTTTCGCAAATAAATCAGACTACGAATGGGCTTCGCTTGGACGAGCTTCCCTTATGCGACACACCGACGTTGTTCTTGTATATTGATGTTTCAATTTGGCAGAGCATTCTGCACTGCTTCTAACTAACTACTATCATCATTAGGCATGTTTTTGTATTAACATGAGGACAATGTCTTCCATTATAGCAGTGGTTCACAAACTTATTCATGTCAAGGACCCCCAAATTGACACTACTTACTTAGCATTTGAAGAGATATGCCAGGGACCCCCATAAGAGAGTTTTATGGCCCTAGCAGTAATTCTCAACCTGTTTAATATCATGGACCCCCTGTTTGATACGCATTAAGTCTACTATTTAATGGCATTTATATCTCTGGGTACCCCCAATTTATATTGTAAAATGTATTAATTTAACTCTGAGTTTACAAATGGAACCAAATGGACCTGTACACTCTCAGAGTTACAGACCCATAAGAGTCCAATTGGTTTCAAACTATCATTTAGCTGGGTACCCCCTGGAACTACCTCAAGGACCCCACTTTGGGAACCAATGCATTATAGCATGCTAACTTTCCAGGAATAGAAAGCCTAGAGTTTGTATTAGCTTGGATTCCCCATTGATGATGTCATTGGTAGGCTATGGGTTCTGAACGGTCCACAGCCTTCCTGTGCGACACAGACAAGGTAGACAAAAATGTGTTAATACAGCATTTCATTTCGACATCATAAACACTGTGTTGATTTATACGTTGCCTATTCAAAAATAGCTCTAATGTAGCAGATGTGCAAGCTCACATCGTGTGAGCTTGCACATCTGCTACATTAGTCTAGAACATTTCTTTAAAATCTCGAAATGTGTTTGAACTTTGAACACTTGAATAATTTTGGAGAAAAAAACAACAAAACACAAATCTTCTATTCTGGGGGTCCCTGGCAAAATATATTTTCAGATGGGGGTCTGTGGCCATATAGTTATACACGTGATTTTAGGGGTCCTTGACATGAACATCTTTGAGAACCACTGCTCTACATAATGCTGACACCAGACCAGACAGAACTATAAAAACACCCAGATGGCTGGGGGGCGCACACACACACACACACACGCACACACACACAAGTCAGGGGCCAAATCTCCAAAGGTCAACAGGGTTTTGTGGGCTTCTCATTGAACTCAGTGGAAGCAGATAAGTCGGACGCTGCAGTAGCACATAGCACAAAACATCCACCTCTATCTCTGAAACTCAAAACTATTCACAATACCAAATGTGTATGCACCTCATACAGAGGACAACATGCAACCCATTATGCAAAGCTACCGTACATGTTTTCATACAATTTGAATATGAATATTGCAGGGGGGGAGGGGGGTGGGGGGGGTGTGCGTCATCTGAATGCGTTATGGTTACGCCCTCATGGCGAAACTCCTCACCGTCTTCAAGGTGAAAAGAGGCGGCTTGTTGAGACTTCATTTTTATCCGAGGAGACGCATGGTTGTCTCTACACACCCTCCCCCAGACCAACTGTAGCCGACAGCAGTGACAGGGAGGAACTACGCACGAGGGGAAGAATGGGAATTGGCATAACAATTAAAATTGGGAGAAAGGGACGAAAATGGAAAATAAACAAAAAAATAAAGAAATAATTGAATATGAACATTACAGCTGCACGCAGGCCAAAGTGATTCGGAAAAAAACACCAGTTAACGGAAACAAGAGATTTCATCGTTTAAACTCCAGGATTTTGTTTTGCGTCCCGCAGTTTAATATTTTCCCTTTCTTATAATTTCCACAGTTTTCCGTGCAGACAATCAGTCGGTTGCCTGTCCTTTTCCACCTCATCGAAGACGGATTAAAGGTGACTTTGTCCCGTCACCGCCATCCAACTCTAAACGCAAAACAGGAGGCGGCCTCCATTGCTTCACACATGGCCCCACCGACAGACTAGGATTTGCAGAGGAAAATGCGCAGGCCGTTCCCAACTCTCTCTCTCTCTCTCTCTCTCCCCCCCATTCGTTCTACTCCTCCCTCTCTCTTCTCTCCGTCTGTTCAAGTCATACGAGGGTGTGTAAACAAGGGCCTATATGGATCAGCGCACAACCGAGACAGGATATGAGAGTGATTCTCCTTCTTTTCTCCCCTTCCCTTCTCTTATCCAATCACGTCTGAACGTGCGTCACGGTGAAACATGGCTCCGCACAGGGCCCGGTTCACAACCTCAGCATCACATAACAACACAGGGCCCGGTTCACAACCTCAGCATCACATAACAACACAGGGCCCGGTTCACAACCTCAGCATCACATAACAACACAGGGCCCGGTTCACAACCTCAGCATCACATAACACAGGGCCCGGTTCACAACCTCAGCATCACATAAAAACACAGGGCCCGGTTCACAACCTCAGCATCACATAACAACACAGGGCCCGGTTCACAACCTCAGCATCACATAACAACACAGGGCCCGGTTCACAACCTCAGCATCACATAACAACACAGGGCCCGGTTCACAACCTCAGCATCACATAACACAGGTCCCGGTTCACAACCTCAGCATCACATAACAACACAGGGCCCGGTTCACAACCTTAGCATCACATAACAACACAGGGCCCGGTTCACAACCTCAGCATCACATAACAACACAGGGCCCGGTTCACAACCTTAGCATCACATAACAACACAGGGCCCGGTTCACAACCTCAGCATCACATAACAACACAGGGCCCGGTTCACAACCTCAGCATCACATAACAACACAGGGCCCGGTTCACAACCTCAGCATCACATAACAACACAGGGCCCGGTTCACAACCTCAGCATCACATAACAACACAGGGCCCGGTTCACAACCTCAGCATCACATAACACAGGGCCCGGTTCACAACCTCAGCATCACATAACAACACAGGGCCCGGTTCACAACCTCAGCATCACATAACAACACAGGGCCCGGTTCACAACCTCAGCATCACATAACAACACAGGGCCCGGTTCACAACCTCAGCATCACATAACAACACAGGGCCCGGTTCACAACCTCAGCATCAGTATAGGTTTTTTTTTCGCAAATTAAGTCACAAAAATGTATCAGAAGCAGCAAGCTGGAAACGCGTCTCGAAGCACGTCTCGAAGCGATCTGCTACTTTTGGTGCTTTTGAATGTGAATCCTGAAAAGTGAGCGTTTTGGACATAATGAGGTTATATTATGTGTTATCTGTGTAAGGCACCTTCCTCTCACTTTTACGCAGGATGTGATATATTAAACAATGCGTGTTTTGGAATTTGGACAAACTAGCGCAAGAGTTGACAAGAGCAAGTTGTCATCTATGACGACAAGGAGTTTGGGGATGTTCTGATACGGGGCAATGTGTACACGGTGTACATCTTAACTGTACAATCCAACACCTGCTCATGTTCAGATGTGTACTAGCCTTCGCATATGCCCATATATTTATTGTTTTTTGGTTCCCGTCCATAAATGTAGTTGTGTGCAAAGTTTCTTGTACCCGGTTATTGTTAGTGTACTATTGTTGTATATATTGTATAGGCTTCTGGAGGTATTTTTCATGGTTTTATTGTTTGGCTGTTGTATAACTTGACATGTACAGTACAATGTACAGTACAATGTAGCGTTGATAGTGTAACTATGTATTCTGCCGCTTGGCCAGTTCCCACTTGACAAACTCCATGTGTTTTTACTGGTTAAATAAAAATAAAATACAGACACAGAAAGAGAGCGAGACAGGCACAGACAGACATTCCTGGATTTAGAGATGGATATGCAGCTTGGAGATTGTTACCTAGGGCAGGTTTAGAAGGAAGTGCAAATCTGTCTGCACCTCTCCGTGGGAACACAGCCTGCCCCGTGTCCCCGGGCAGCCATCTCTGCCTTTGTGATGGCCAATTTGTGAAGGATTTCCTCCGTTATGGGATGAGCCTCACGCACACGGCCAGGTTAGTCTGCCCTCTGTGTCCCATTTCGGTACAGGATATGTTTCCACTTTTGAGATTCCGCTGCCTCTCGATAGAATTATGTTTTTGTTGTGGTCATAATCACTTTTCATAAAAGTGAAGAAAGGGCAGGCACACTCATATTGCCACGATGCAGGATCATTTATTAAATTAATACCATTTTTGACCTGGAAAATTCTTCTTCAGGGATTGCCTGAATCCCTGAAGTAGACCTTCCCAGGCCTTTTCTTCACTTTTAGACTTCCTTCTTACCGAGGTCAGCAGGACCTCATCAATACCGGTGTGCGCCCTTCTTCTGTTTGTTTGCCATAATGACTTTCCATAAAAGTTTTCTAACCTTGTAGTTCAGTGAAAAACTTTCTAAGATCAGGAAGCTAGAAGGAAGCAAAAAACATTCAATGCGTTGAGCTTGTGTAGATCAGCTATTTTCGCTATTCGTCGTACGACATTAGAAACCCAGGGATAGTGCACTGCAAACAGCAGAGCACGTTTGGAAGTGGTGGAGGAGGAGGAGGGGGGAGAGGAGGAGGAGGGCGGCGCAGGGGGTTGTCAGAGAGGAAGTAGAGGTGTGGAGGGGAGCGCAGACTCGATGGAAAGGTGTTTCATAAGAGCCTGACACAGAGGTTGCCAGATCCTGTACCTTATAGGCTTGCCAGGTCCCAGCCGCTGCTGCTGCTGGGGTGGAGAGAAGCTCCGAGGCCAGTGAGTTAAAACACCAGGGGACTGGGAAGGAGGAGGAACACATTTATCATCACATTGTCTGACTGCTCACCCTCACTTAGCCAGCTCACTTACTTTTCTCCTCTCTGCGCTTCCCTACTTAATAACTGTGGTGGAAGAAAGGGATTTAGATAAAGTGGCTTTGAGTGGAGAAAGAGACTGGAGAGGCGGAGAGAGAGAGAGAGATAGAGAGAAAAGATTGGGCAAGAGGATGAGCTATATAATGTAACAAGTGAGAGTAGCGTGGCCTTCTGCTGTATCCAATCAACGGAACGCTCCCGTCGCATCTCGCCTCCGTGTTAGCGACTGTCAGGTTAACTTACACCTGGTCCCCTCTCTCAGCACCCGGCCCACCAAATGACTAAATCGCTATCTAATAACCCGACGCCAGGCTCATTACTCAAAGGCGCAAATTGGCTCAGTCGAGATCAGATCCTGGATCACACCTGAGATGGAGGAGCGGGAGCCGAGCGGAGAGCTCCATCAGTGAAAAGCTATCATTTCCAGCTCTGTGATTGCTCCTCATAAATGTCATGAAGCCAGTTTGGCTGAGATGAGGGAGGCGGGGAGGGGGGGGAGAGGGGGAGTGCACAAGTGGAAAGGGACTGAAAACCAAAAATGTGGGTCTCTTTTTACATGTGGTGCAACGATCTTAGCATGCCATCTAGTGGTGGAAGCCGGCTAATCAACCTCTAATACAGTAGGTAGAGATACTGTATGTACTTGTAGTATGGACTGGACTGTACTGTGTTGTAACTGTCGTGTTGAAACGTTGTACAGTTACTTTTCAGGAAATGGGGAAAACAACCTATGTTCCAATTCAGTCATTATTTAGTCACCCGCTCTTGTTAATACGTATTAACTTTGTTTATATAGCACCTTTCCAAAACAGGTTACAAGGTGCTTTAAGATAACAGTAAATATACCATAAAGATCAGACTTTGCACAATGGTACAAGCTGTGCGATAGAGGTGAGTTGTTAGAAGAGATTCTAAAGAGGACACAGAGTTTGCCAGGCAGTGAGTTCCACAGCCGAGGGGCCCGGCCCGAACATCAGAAGCCCAGTCACCCTTAGTGACAAGGCGAGACTTTGGAACCCTCAATATGGCCCTGCTGGATTATCTCAGGCCTGGTTTATGGGGCACTAGTGGTCCATGGGTCCCAGGTGGACCCCAGGACCCAGCTAAAGGATGGACTTGGTAACCAAATAGACCCTTGTATAGATCTTCAACTCTCAAGAGTTAAATTATTGTTAAACATCTGCATTACTTAATTTGCAAGAAGTCTACACAATTAGAGAATGTAGAATAATCAACATCAATACAGCATGGAATTGTGGACACATTATTTTCCAAACGATAACAAAATATTGTAAGTTTTGGGTCAGAGGCTAAATCACTTCAAATGGTGGTCCATGGCTCAAATGACAAATAAAAAATGGAGCTTGACATGAAAAAGGTTGAATAAAAGATCAGATATAGGAAGGAGCCTGACCATTAAAGCCCTAAATGTTAGGGCTTTAAATTAAAAACAAGCAGTGAATCTTACAATTAATTCTAAAACTCACAGGTAACCATGCAGTGAAGGGCTGCGACGACTGGTATAATATCACTTCCTTTTATAGTATTGATTCAATACTATATTAATGCACAGACATACTTAATCACTTTTAAAACATTGAAGGGAACAGCAGATCTACAAGCTCACAATGCGTTGAGCTTGTAGATCGGCTAGTTTCGTGACTTTTTGTGACATGTCTTGTATGATGAAGTAGAATAAATTGCAGACATGAGGATTCTGCCCACCAGCAAAGATATTATTTAGTTGTTTGTTTATTTGTGTATTTGCAGTTAATTGTTGTATAGTGAGGGTTCAACAATTAACTGGGAATTATGCCAAAACAAATACCGAACAGATGCCGGAGCTCAAGCATAGCCCCAATTAGGAAGAGGTTACCCTATGTATATGCATGAACGCTTTGGACTCACTGACTAACATTGTTCACCTAAGAGCTCGGTTAAGATCTAAGGGGCTCAGGTGATAACACAAATAATTTATACAGTGACAAAATGCACTCCGCTCACAAGTTCCAGAAACAAGTATTCAAACAAAGTGTGTGCTTTTTATTTAATTTATTTTCACCCTCGAAACGTGACGCGATTGATTTGATTTCATGCTCTATCCGGCTGGAAACCTAGAAGTGCCTACTCAGCACATCATTTGGTAGTTTCTTTTTTAAGGAGAGTGGGGTAGATCAGAGGAAAAGATTAATGCGGTGCATTACTTATTCAGCATTTGAGCCACAGACCACCATTTGATGAGATTTAGCCTCAGCCTTCAGACCCAAAACTTGTGTTATTGTTGGATAAGATTCTGTCCACAATTCCATGCTTCATTGATCTGCTACCATAGGAGAGATAACAGGCAAACCTTGATCAAAATGACAATTCTTCTACATTCTCTAATTGTGTAGTTTCTTATAAAAAGTAATGCAAAAAACTCTTGAGAGCCTAAAATGAAACTAAATTGACACTGTAATTTTTATAATCAAAAAATGTTATTCCACAATATTGTAACCCATTTTAAGCCGTAATACTGGGCGCTACTCGTCCTCTGCCAAACTGGGGAGAGCCCTGAACTGGGGACCTTCTAGCTGCGAGGAGACAGCGCTACAGACTGCGCCACCGTGCCCCCCCCAGTTCACACTCTCAAGATCTATAAGGGTCCATTTGGTCACCAACTCATTTAGCTGGGGACCACCTGGGAACCTCATCAAGCACCACTGGTGTTTGAGAACCTCTGCAGTGGGTGAAAATCATCAAAATGACCAGATCTTCAAGCTCACAACAAGGCATCACGAGGCACATTGTGAGCATGAAGAGTGGCTATTTCTTTTCCCGAATGTGAACAGTGAATAGCGCACGCCCTCCCCGCCCCCGAGACGCAATCAGAAATGACTCAAAAAATTGTGGGGGGGGGGGGGGGGGGGTGCCTAATGAATACACAGAACGAGAGAGAAGACCCCAATTAAGTGGGCCAGCAAGGTGAGCAAACCTATCTTGACAGGGTCTCGCGAGCTGAAGCACAGCATACAGGGGAGATAGCGAAGGGTGCCGGGCGGGGACAGAGAAAATGAATTACCTTCCTGACACGCTTCAAAGCCAATCAGTGAGGAACATCCCCCCCAAACCTCCTCCCAAAAACCCCCCCAAAAAAAACCCCTAAAAAACACTGTTGTCCCTTTCATTTCATCCGCTGACGTTAGTATGCACACGGCCCCACGCGCCAGCCTCCAAATGTATTCATTTATTCAGAGCCCCTCGGAGAAATCAGAATCTTGTTGTCCCTTTTTTTCCCCTCCATCCCGGGTCGTCCAGATGGAATTTGCGTGAATAGCGTGGGTTTAGTGAGGCAGAAAATAAGTACAGGCCAGCACAGCGGTAAGGGACTAGATTACACCACCCGTCCCCGTCCCTACACCTCATTCTAAACAGGAGGAAAACAAAGGACGAGAACACGAGTGTCACCTTCATATATACTACTTTGTTTCTCTCCAGTTTTCTTTTCCCCAATTCTGTTGCAGGGAGGGGCTGGCGAGCTAAAAGCAAACGGTGTGTCTGTTCGATTGGAATCTCTTTGTTGTATTATCACCACGCAGGTGCAATTAAACTGGAGACCATGATCCGTTTCATTACAGAAAAGGTTGGCGCCCCCAGCGAGGGAGAGCAGCTCAATGTTCATTTATCCACGCTTTTTTTGTTTTGCATTTCTAACGGCACTAATTGCATTAATTAATCAGAAACGATTCCAGCAGAGGGAGTGAGCCGGTCTTAAAGTAATTGTATGAGATCAAAGTGGAGGGGAAAAAAGGGGGGTCTACTCTATATATCAGCCTTTCCAATCTCTCACGGAGCCCCAGAGAAATTAAAATGCTTTCAATCAAGAGTAATGGAAAGCTGCAATATTTCCATTCAAAACTTTGAGGAGTCAAGTAATTGCTTCTAGTATCTGATGGTGAAACTTGAGTGTAAAACCTGGTTCAAATACATGGATTAAAGCAAAATAAAATCTCACAACTTTGTGTCCCACCAAAACGTGTCCCAACATTTGATCTGTGAAACGGTGTGAAAGGAGACTCCCACACAAGTGCCGTTTCCTACACAATGTTCTACAGACTGCCAATCAGGTGAAGAAATCATAGAATGAGGCTGAAAC
The DNA here is from genome assembly GCF_963924005.1 of Protomyctophum bolini. Lineage (NCBI taxonomy): Eukaryota > Metazoa > Chordata > Actinopteri > Myctophiformes > Myctophidae > Protomyctophum > Protomyctophum bolini. Next base: position 17,956,967 of record NC_137863.1, read on the forward strand.
CTTTGCTTTTATGAAATATCCCAGACCATTAGGGTTTTGTGGATGATGCTTCTGAACACATTGCTAGTTTGACCACTTCAAACCTTAAAATAATAACTCTCAATAAGTCTGTACGCTGTGCAACATGCTTCCATAAAAGACATGCTGACTTCTATAGAATGACTGAAATCAGTCGTGGCGACTGATAATTTGAATCCATGCAGAAACTATTATTATTATATTTATTTTAGATTTTGTATGCTTTCTTTCAAAGTGAGCAAGAAATGAAGGGTGAACCCTACCTCTCTCAGAACTGTACTCCCGAATCCCCTGTACAAGCCTCCAACGCCCTGGAAAAGACAATGAGGATCACACACACACTCTAATACAGCTGAGCATCGAACAGTTCAATGTACACTGTGTCAAATTGACTCTGAGAGGAGTGTACCGTACACATGTAACACAAATACATTTACATTCTGGGGGTCCTTGACATGAAAAGGTTGGAGATCCACTGCACTAGTGAATAGTGATCATGTTGCTGCTGTACTGTACCTCTGCTCTGAGACCCAATACACTAGTGATCATGTTGCTGCTGTACTGTACCTCTGCTCTGAGACCCAATACACTAGTGATCATGTTGCTGCTGTACTGTACCTCTGCACTGAGACCCAATACACTAGTGATCATGTTGCTGCTGTACTGTACCTCTGCTCTGAGACCCAATACACTAGTGATCATGTTGCTGCTGTACTGTACCTCTGCTCTGAGACCCACTGCACTGAGATTAAAATAGGGTGCATTTTCCATCCCAAAACGCATTTCATAGTAAAGGGACGCAATAAAACAGCGACCTCTGCATCCACGGGTCGGGATGCGCTACTGTACTACTGTTTTTTATTCTAGTTTATTTTGCTAGCTTAAGTTATAATAAGTTATAATAATCAGTTATTCTTCTGTTTTCTACATTAATGTAACCACCATATAAAATGAAATGGGAGTTAAATGCTGCAATTTGTAAAAATGGCAACATATGACTCCTAACGTCGTTGACGTGGAACTCTTAAAATGTCCCTAGGACTCATCTGAAAGACCATCCCTGCATCCCGGGACTTGAAAACCTATTTACATCACTGAGTGATCATGTTGCTGCTGTAGCGTACCTCTGCTCTGAGCGTAGACAGCAGCGTCTGGTAGGTGGTGGAGGTCGGAGAGGCCTGGGTCCTCTGCTTCACCAGCTCTGTGGGAACCCGGATCAAACAGGCCACCTGTAGAGGACAGACACAGACAGTTATTACACCGTCTCCATGTTTCCAACAGTGTTTTCGTAAATCAACGCCCGACTTGATCGTACTACAGTGTCACATGAAAGCAGGTATGAAATGCGGCTCGAAATGCGAGGCGTTGTGAGCCATTAATTTGTTCATATTTTGTAGTGGTAGACATGGCAAGGAGAGCAATTACTGTACAGGAAGCCAACAACAGCCCAACTAATGATGTTGGGAGTTAGCATGCCAGATAATGAGCCAGGACAGAGTGATGGTCACACAACCACGTACCGTACGTACACACAGTCTTAATGGATTCAATGCACACACACACACACACACAGTCACACACAGGCACACAGGCGCACACACACGCACCAAAAGACGTCAAACCCTAAAACCCTCCATATGTCAGCAAGAATATGGACTGCCAACAGCTCCCGAAGATGAACATGAATATTTATGGCTCATAACTCCCATCAGCCCCTAAAGGCGGATGGGTACATCTGACCACCTGGCTACTTCGTTTCCCATTTATACCCATTTATATATCGTTGCAGTCGTGGCCAGAAAAACCTCTCATCTTCATTTTAACTTTTATATATATATATATATATATATATATATATATATATATATATATTCTCTTTCCTTAAATGAATGCACTACTTGATCATACTACAGCGTCACACAAAATTCAGCAGATCCACAAGCAACACTTTTTTTGAGCTTGTGGGTCTGTTACCTTTGAATTTGCATCGTGATTTGAAAGGTAAGAGTGTTAGACATATGAGGTTTCCACCCGACAGAGAAGATTTATAACCACACCTCAGCGGAAATACTGCTGGGCGGAGAGCAGTCTCAACAGAGCCCCCCTACCCACACCCACACCCACAGACCCACTCTCTCAACAGCACAGATGCCTGCATGGCAGTGCCATCATCTTCACCCCATAACTGGGAGGCTGGTCTGGATGGGGTGGCAGCAGGTGTGTGTGTGTGATGGGGGACGGGTCATGATGATGATGAAGAGTGCCCTCTCACCTGACGCCCCAAAACAAAATACAGTAGCAAAGATGGTTGCATACTGTACACAGAGGCGTGAACAATGAGCTTGTAGACGGCGATCTTTCGAATTTCCGTCGATTTGTGATAAATATTTGTAAAATATGGGTCTCGATTAGTAAGAAATCCATCGCATAATCACCACCTAGAATGTAATAGATAGTTGGAGCCCTTTGCCACACCACTATCAGTACGTACTGACTAACTGTGAGAGGTTGAAACCTGTACGGCTCTGCAGCCATCACATAAGCAGCCCATGTACTGTATATAGGCTGTGTGAATGTCCCATTTAAACAGATCAGAATGGGGGGGGGTGGTTAAGGTCAAGGCATATAGTGTCGGAAGGAGTGTTGTTAACAAACAAATGAATTCTGCGCTGTATATGAAGGGTAAAGAAAAAGCAGATTGGCCACTAGTTCATTCGCGGTGAGGGTTGTTGTTGTAGCTGCCTGTCTGTCTGTCTGTCTGTCTGTCTGTCTGTCTGTCTGTCTGCCTGCCTGCCTGCCTGCCTGCCTGCCAGCCTGCGCTTAACAACTCTATATTGTGAAAGTCACTGTATTGAGCCGGCAAGGATTAGCACAGGCGTGCACGTTTCACTTCAAACGGCTGACCCACTCAGCGGACAAAACATCCACGCTCATCAAAGTGATTCCGGCGCGTCCCTCCTTCAAGAACAAAAGGTCTTTAAATGAGTGTCTAAGGAGAATGCCATTCCCATTAGTATTCCAGGTGAAATATCCCCATCACTCTTTGGAGCCGTGTTCCAACAGATGTACCGCGGTGCAACAGTGCCACCAAGTGGGCAGAACGGCCATCTGCACGTCGTCCCCACCTCCCTCCTCCTCGCCATATATACTCCCACCCAGTCCCCACCAACACCACCCCTCATCTGGGCAGGATCCATTTCAAAACATCTCATTTGCTCTCCCTTTGGCCGAGTCACTGTTTATAATACATTGTACATCATGTTTCAGCCCCGACGCTATTCTCCAAAGGACTGCGAATAAGATGGCTAAATAGAAAGAAAGTGGCTATGACAAGTAATTACTGGTGTAATTGGATGGGGAGCCTGGAGTTAAGAGGGCCCTCTCCTCTCTCTCTCTCTCTCTCGTCACCTCAGAGGACAGGCCAGAATGTAGCAGAGAATCATTACACCAAATAAATTAGGGATATTGTTTATTTGGGGGGCAGGGGGAGGGGGGGTAATTTGACACACTGAGGGAGGGTGGTGCAAGCCAATAGAAGATAACAATCTGTTGCCTCAGAGCTCTGAAGCCAATGGGAGGGGGGGGGGTGTCAGTGATATCAGAGCTCTGAAGCCAATGGGAGGGGGGGTGGGTGTCAGTGATATCAGAGCTCTGAAGCCATTGGGAGGGGGGGTGGTGTCAGTGATATCAGAGCTCTGAAGCCAATGGGAGGGGGGGGGGGGGTCAGTGATATCAGAGCTCTGAAGCCAATGGGGGGGGGGGGGGGGGGGGGTGTCAGTGATATCAGAGCTCTGAAGCCAATGGGAGGGGGGGGGGTGTCAGTGATATCAGAGCTCTGAAGCCAATGGGAGGGGGGGGGGGTGGGTGTCAGTGATATCAGAGCTCTGAAGCCAATGGGAGGGGGGGGGGGGGGTGTCATTGATATCAGAGCTCTGAAGCCAATGGGAGGGGGGGGGGGGGTGTCAGTGATATCAGAGCTCTGAAGCCAATGGGAGGGGGGGGGGTGGGTGTCAGTGATATCAGAGCTCTGAAGCCAATGGGAGGGGGGGGTGGGTGTCAGTGATATCAGAGCTCTGAAGCCAATGGGAGGGGGGGGGGGTGGGTGTCAGTGATATCAGAGCTCTGAAGCCAATGGGAGGGGGGGGTGGGTGTCAGTGATATCAGAGCTCTGAAGCCAATGGGAGGGGGGGGGGGGGGGTGTCAGTGATATCAGAGCTCTGAAGCCATTGGGGGGGGGGGGGGTGTCAGTGATATCAGAGCTCTGAAGCCAATGGGAGGGGGGGGGGTGTCAGTGATATCAGAGCTCTGAAGCCAATGGGAGGGGGGTGGGTGGGTGTCAGTGATATCAGAGCTCTGAAGCCATTGGGAGGGGGGGTGTCAGTGATATCAGAGCTCTGAAGCCATTGGGAGGGGGGTGGGTGTCAGTGATATCAAGTCAGGGTGTTAAAAATCTTGAGAGGCCCTTGAAGGTTTGGATTAATATGGCTTTTATGGCTTGTGAAAGGATATAGAAGAGGCGAGTCGTCTTGTTTTTTTGTGCCTCAACTTTACGCCATGTTTAGAGGTGATGGTTGAAAGCAGGAGGATCTGTCAGGATGACGGATGTCTGTCTTCTTTGCCTATAGTGCCTATTTGGTCTCGTCTGGCTTCCTCAGTGTTATCCTCGCGCCTTGTAAACCTGCGATAAACTTGTTGGCGGTCTTTTATGCCCACCCCTGCCGCCATTCATCTTTATTTACAAGCTATGCAGAGTCGTCAAGCGGCCTTAACGAGGGAGGCCGCCTGCGGTTGGGAGTTTGCACGCTTCCCTCGGCCGCACCTTGCTAAATCCAAATGACCGAACCGTGTTTTAAATTTCCCATGGCTGGCCAACAAGGTAAGAGGCAGTGTGGGCTCTCAATCATGGGCTTACTTCATGGTTGCGGAATGGGAAATTAACAGAGACTCGCGGCACATTATCGGCGTGGCCGCCGGCAAATCAATCTGAGGCTAGTGGAGTCATTACCTCCCACTGTCCTCCCTTCCCTCAGCCCATCACTCTTCTCCAGCTACCGGGCAGCAGGCCACGGCGGTCAGTCAATCACCGGGGCGCTATCATCAGACAGCACCAAAGTGCAACAGGTGAAAGAACATGGCTGTGTGTGTGTGTGTGTGTGTGTGTGTGTGTGTGTGTGTGTGTGTGTGTGTGTGTGTGCAGACACACTCTCCCCTAATTAGTTATTTGGCTTAGAGTCTGACTGACATGTACTGCCATTGACTACCCATATTAACTGCAGTGATGGAAGAGTACACACGTGTTTCTGTTTCATTTAAGTAAAAGTAGCAATACTGCAATGTAGATATACACTGTAGAAGTCCCACATTTCTTCTTTTGTCTTGAAGGGCCATGTTTTGCACAATAACAGTCTTCTTAGTATGTCTGCCCACGATCTCTGTGATTTATACAGTACGTTTACTTACAGTCACTGATACTAAAATCGAATGTTTTAATTTAATTTTTTCTATGAATCTGTGACTTGACACGCATACCGTTATAAAACGAAAATAAAAAGATTTTGAAAAGAAGTCCCACATTTGATGCAGATACAAAGATATCGGCGTCAAAACATACTTACTTAAAGTAGGCTATACTATTTCAAAAGGTTCAGTGTAAAATTATATTTTGAAAACAGCTAATCTACAAGCTCACAAAATGGCCAAAATAAAGGGCTGAAGTGGTTAGTGTGTTTTGTAATAATTATCCAAATCTACATTTACTACTGAGTAAATGTACTTGGTTACTCTATCGTCAATGTGTTTACAGAAGAGCTGAGGCTGCCACCATGTTGAAGTCAATGTGTTTACAGAAGAGCTGAGGCTGCCACCATGTTGAAGTCAATGTGTTTACAGAAGAGCTGAGGCTGCCACCATGTTGAATCTATCGTCAATGTGTTTACAGAAGAGCTGAGGCTGCCACCATGTTGAAGCTGCAGGCTAGACCGCTGACAGAAGTGTCTTCATTTGTTCGATGCAACTGTCTGAGCAGAGTGTCCAACAGTGTTCTGAACTGGGGGCCATTATGAGGCAGAAGAATGCCAGTGCTCGAACAATAGGCAAATCATATATAATTTGGGACTGTGCCATGCCTTTGACAAAAGGAGTAATATTGGTTTTTTTTTGCTGCTTTCAAAACACGGAAATGTTTCAACATAAAAGGGCCATATTATCAACATGGTTTTATCTATATTCTATCCTATTCACAAGTATAGATGTACCGAATACCGATACAATTTATCTTGCGTAAGACAGTGGTTCTCAAAGTGGGGATCAGGGACTATCTGGGTTCCATGAGAGGGTTCCAAATAGACCCTTACGGGTCTGTAACACGTGCTTATCGATCTTTATCTTCCTTACTAGCGTTTTTGCCACAATTCCTAAACCTAACCCTATAACCCGAGTAAATCTATGCCTAAACCTATCCCTTACCTCAGTAAAACTATGCCTAAACCTAACCATATAACCTCAGTAAAACTATGCCTAAACTTAACCGTAACACCATAACCTCAGTAAAACTGTGCCTAAACCTAACCATAACCTCAGTAAAACTGTGCCTAAACCTAACCATAACCTCAGTAAAACTGTGCCTAAACCTAACCCCATAACCTCAGTAAAACTGTGCCTAAAACTAACCTTAACCCCATAACCTCAGTAAAACTGTGCCTAAACCTAACCATAACCTCAGTAAAACTGTGCCTAAACCTAACCATAACCTCAGTAAAACTGTGCCTAAACCTAACCCCATAACCTCAGTAAAACTGTGCCTAAAACTAACCTTAACCCCATAACCTCAGTAAAACTGTGCCTAAAACTAACCTTAACCCCATAACCTCAGTAAAACTGTGCCTAAACCTAACCTTAACCTTCCAGGAAGCCATTCAAGCCAATCAGATAAGGCAGGTCTATCCACATCCATTCATAATCGTTAAAGTTAGTCAAATAAAAGCATCCAAGCATACAAAAATGTAGTATTGATACAATCGATGATTTGCATAGCAAAACGATTCGATACCGATTATTTGCATTGCAAAACGATACGATACATAATCAATGTTGCGGTTTTCATTTCGATATACTTCGATTCATGAAATTAAAATCGATTTTTTGATGCAGTTACTATATCATTACACCCCTAGTCATTATTAGTAATATCTGTGAAATATACCTCTCCAAGGCCAAGGAACAGGTTTTTTCTTTGAGCATTTGGGAGGATCCACCGATTGGCTTCACACACAATCTTGAAATGGAAAACAAACCAGCCGGGCAGCAGGGAGGGACAGTGCAATGTTGTCTTGGCAAAGCTTGAACAGAGTCGTGTCAAATGTATAGAAAGGTATGTGGCAAAGCCAATTTCACCCCGACCCGGTTCTGATCACAGTCATGGACAACCCGACCTGGCTCTGATCACAGAGCCCATTCTGATTGAAGCCAGAAGACATGGAGGAGATGCCAAGAAAGTCAAGCTAGGACGGAGGGCAAAAGTGGGAAGAAAAAACAAAAAACAGGCAAGAGGAAGAAAGACGCAAAGAGGCAAGAATACTGTACGTCTCGTACAGTCTCACTTCCAAAACAGCGGCCGATAAATCACAAAGTGTGGTGTTGTTTAGGGGGGGGGGGGGGGGGGGATGGGGGGCGATGCATGGATTATTCCGCCGTGCCAAGTTAAGTGGCTGCCAGTTTCGCACGGCCCCCTCCCTCCCATCTTGCCATGTCACACTGTATTTGCCACAACATGCTCCCACAGATGGGTGTGTGTGTGTGAGGGGAGGGGGGGGGGGGGGGGGGGCTTTACAGATGCGACGGAGAAGCCCCGCCGCCTGGCCTTGACAAATGAGCTTTCAGGGCAGACGTCAGGCGAATGGGAATGAAGATAAATCTGATCTAATGGCTGGATAACAGCCGGCTAGAACCTGACAGACGCCATCAGCTTACACATTCTTTATGGGAGCGTCCCGATGGCCACGGACACACACACACACACACACACACAAGGATGCTGCCAGCCAAAGGAGGCATTTCTCCTACTTCTCTGGCTCCGCTGATTTTGTGACATCCGATCCGTTTCCGTTTCTGGATTTGCCTTCCAGCGTTGCGACAAACAGCGATTAACCAACAATCCCCCCAGCTGAAATGTGCCGTTATCAATTAGCTTAGAGTACATTAGTTTGGTGATCTGACATTTGCAACAGCCGTCCTGTATTTCTGTGTCCCCGCTCAAATCAAAGAAACAAACAGATATTCAGAAATGGATTAAGAAAAGGTTAATCAATAGTTACTACTACCAATTATTTTACATTCGTTCAGCACGCCCCTCCATGATCAGATAAAGTCAAGACTCGAGTTCTATTTTATATAACGTCTCATCTCATCTTGTTTTGAGTGAGTTGGTGTGTGAATGGGTAATTAATTGTAATGCACATTGTAAAGCACTTTGGATGAAAATCTGATGTTTGCACGGGATCCAAATTACTGAAAATAGCAGATCTGATAGTGACGGTTCTTAAACATTTGTTTACTTGTTTATTTAGGTAATTTCTTATTTCTTTTATTCATGACATTTATTTTTTTAATGTTTAAATTTGTTTTCAACTCAAGAAAATGTGATTCTTCAGTGGCAATCTTTAGAAAATCTTTTAAAATAACTAATGAGACAATTTAGCGAACAAAAAAAACAATGGGGAATAATAGGGAATATTCTCTTGCGACCGCAACCCACAAATGGGTTCCCGAACCACTGTTTGGGAAACGGTGCCCTCTAGAGGCTACAACTCCCGTTGACATTAGCATAAACTAAAGGACTCTGGCTGAGATGTGCATCGTGTATGTTTAGTGCCAAGTGGAGTGCATCAGCCACGATGGGAGGGGAGTAGCCGTTTCAGACTGGTTTAGTTGTTACTGCAACAGAGAGGCCACCGTTTGCAGAGCAAAGATCAATGGATTTCCCTGGGGACACGATGGTGGGGGGAGGGGTGTAGACTAGAGCCGGATCAATACTGTACATCATTGCCATCGGGCCTAAAGAATAGCAGATGTACAACCTCGAAACGAGGCATGAAGGGACCCGCTTTGAGCTCGTCGATCAGAGTCTGCTGAGAGATCCACATGATTCCATTATTTTAACCATACATGTATTGCGATCTGGTTTCCATATTTTTAGGCATGTCATTGTAGTTTTCTAAACTTGAACTTCTTGAAGTACAGTATAGTCCTGACTCCTGAGGTGGTCTTAACCTCCTTAATCCAGGAAAGCATCAGTGTCATTTTAGACGTCTTTCAACAAAACAGTTAGGATTTAGAAGGCGTTTTGAGGGTGAGAGGGTGGTATGCGCCACGGTTCATTTAGCTGCCAATGATGGCTGCACTGGTCAGGCAGCTTAGCGTCTTTCAGTTAACAAATACCCCCATCCCCATATACCGCACGTCATCCACTCATGGATGGAGCGGCTTGAAACAGAAATTCAGAAAGCGGTGAGATTATCCTGAGAATATACCGTCATGGGACCCTCGTCGGCCCGCCGTCCGCGGAGTGAGATAAACGGGAGGTCGAGGGAAATGCATCTTCGCCTCGCCACGATTATTTCAAATGACTTGCCCAGGTAGCGAGGAAAGCGGATAATGGTGTGTATGCCGATTGCATCACGGGATACGTGGTTGTTTAGGCCTCGTGTGTGCAACTGGGGGCAGTCGCGAGGTCAGCCTTTTTATGGCTAAGCCCAAAGATTACTGGGCTTTGAACAAGACATAACCACCAGGCCCCGGATGCAGAGGGATACCGGCTCTGTTCTCCTCAGCTCCGCTCGGATGCTTCCTCCCTTTGATGTGCTCAAATCCCTGCGACAGGGTGAAAAGCAGCCTCGACCTCTGTCTCACCTCTCACAGTTAGTCATTCCAGAGCGGACCCCAGGTAGTTCTGGGAGACGCCTAGTTTTTTGTTTTGCAGCAGCAGCTGCATTGGTGATTCTAATGATAGGTCAGATTTTGAATTATAGTGTATACAAGACACTCACAACATTAGCATACAATATACCAAGATACACTAGAAACAGAATACATACAGTATAAACATAATTATTGTCCAAGGGCTGTGAGTTACGGATACATCGTTCTCCAACGCAGCTGCCATGCCTTGACTTCTCTATGGATTTTCCTAAAACAAAAACGACCTTAGTGAACAGCCAACTTAAAGACTTTCTTTTGTCACATCCCGAGTGTGAAATTGAAGCCATTTAACATTCAGACATCCAAAACAAATCTGGGTTATTATCCTGGATTTGTTCAAATAAACAAAACTTCTTCTAATGAAGTGAGACTGAAACAATAATGCCAGATGAGACAAAACACAATCTCATCACACAGTCCAATTGAATTTGCTTATATCCAACGTGGTCCACCGTAGTAGTAGTAGTAGTAGTACTAGTAGTACCCTCTAATCCCCTGCAAGCTGAAACGCAGAGACGTGGCAAAACACAACGGCACACCCACACGGGAGAGGACCATTTCATAAACATGTAAAACTTGTAAAATGACCAATTTGAAAAGTCATGAATACTAAAAACCCACTATTTTGCAGCAAGCTGAGGTGGTATATAGCAAGACTCAGGAGGGGGGTCATCCTTCCTTTCCTTCCGTGCATCCTTCCTCCAACCATTCCTCCCTCCCTCCCTCTCTCTCCGCTACCCACTCTCCCATGCCAATAGGAACACCCATAGTCCCCACGAGGTCTCGGATTCCTTTGGGCTAACTGCAGGCAAGTGCAGGGAGGAGGGGGGGGGGGGGGGGGTGACCGGCTTGAGGAAATTGTACCACTCCTCGTTTGCTTTCAAGTCCCCAAATTCCATGCACAAAATTGGTGAAGTCTGGGGCCCTGAGCTGGGAAAACAGCTAAGTCAATAGGCAGCAATGAATTCTTATTTACCCAGCTGGAGGGGGGAGGGGGATAATGGGACAAGACAGAAGAAGAAGAAGGCCCCTGAAGTCACCCAGCTGGGACAGCAGGGCCAGTGGCCAAAACCACATTCTACTTCCTCCCTCCCTCCATCCCTCCGTCCGTCTGTCTGTCTGTCTGTCTGTCTGTCTGGTCGCTCCTCACATATCTTTCTGCTGGATTCACAGGGCTAATCACAGACCAACAAAGACTGGCAAGTGTCTCAAACGGTTTCATGTCAAAATGATATGAATTTGGCTGCGGACAGACCCACATAAACTCATAAAATACCCTATGGTTAAAGTGGTTAAAATGATTGTGACGCTATTTGAGACCTATTTGAGTTCTCAGACTCAAACCTTTTCAGATTTTCACATCAAGGACCCCAAAATCAAATGTCTGCATGACATGGACCCCCAGAATAGAACCTCTGTAAAAAATTTGATATTAAAAAAAAAAAAAAATTATGAATGTGATGCTATATTACTTACTTTTGCTAGGGACCCCCTGCATCTATCTATCAAGAAAATAATGCATTGAAGTTATTAACAAAAGAAGAGTTCAAATCCACAGGAGTGGAGGTAGAGAGAGACAGAGAGAGATTTTTGGCCTTACGGTTTCTCCCAAGGAGGCGGCCAGCATGTGAGTGACAGGTGCCATGTGGGGCGGGGCCAGCGGCCCAGTGTCTCTGAGCAGGGACTTTGTGCAGTCGTAGGTGACGAAGAACGCAGCGGCTGAAACCAAGCAGAACCGCAGCCGTTAAAGGCCCATTAGTCAACCTGCATACAGCAATTAATATCTCTCACTGCCGCTGACAGGAGAGACGCAGAGGAGGTGAGTGACTGTGAAAGTGTGTGCGTAACTGCGTGTGCGACTGTGAGTGTTCCCTTTGCGTGTGCGTGTCCGTGTGTATGAGTGTGTGTGTGTGTGTGTGAGAGAGAGAGACTAGAAAAGTTGTGCAGGTCCCACACAAAGAGAAAGTCCTGACTCTACAGCTAGTAAAACAAAGGAGTGCAGCAACACACTGAATTTGAATTCATTAGCAAACTGCAGCAGAAGCTGCGTTACTCCGTTCAAAGACTGGGGCATTTAAGCTCAGCCTTTCTCCGAATCGCTGATGATATACAGTATAATTTCGTTGCAGAGAGGAAACCTCATAACTCAATTTTTTTTTGTTTAGCGTGAATCAGTCAGTGCTAACACCCTTTAAGTCTGTGTTGTTTCGAAAATATTTAACCAATGGAAAGTAGTAAAAAGTGCTTTGGACTCCACCACCTCTCTCCCTCTCATGGAAGTAATTGACAATAAATAAAGTCACAACACCAACTCTGAGGAGGCAGTAGTGCTTTATTTTAAAAAATATACGGTTTTCTTAATTTCCTGAAAATGTTATATTTTTCATTTTCAGAAAAATGTTTTGGCGACAGCAGAGATATAATACTGTACACATAATACTGTACACATCCTACAAATTTAGCCAATAGCGATCATCAAAAATACAAGATACACACCTTTCAGATAACACTATTTACTATAACTGCAATCTTGCATTGTTAAGTATTTTCCTTCCCCTTAAAAGAAAAATGACAAAATGCAAGTTATCCCCATTTTCTCATGCTACATCCATCAACATGAATATGCCTGTCAAAAAGCTAGCGACACAAAAGCCAATGGATGATCTAATAAAATATATTGTCTCTGTCAGCTGAAAACCTCATACTATCCAAAACTGTTACTTTTCAGGATTAAAAAACAGCAAAAGTTGCAGATCTACAAGCTTGATAAGCTTCGCTTAAAACCACTTTTGATGCTTTTGTGTGAGGCTGCCTGTATCGTATGATCAAGTAGGGCGTTAATTCACAACACAAACAACAAAACACAACAAGTTAGAATATGGAGATGAGAGGTTTCTGCCCGACAGCGCTCGGAGTCACCCCATAAATAATTAATATGAACAGTAGCAGCTCTGTGGACACAATGACATCCTCCGGAGGATTTACGACTCTGGCTCATTTTCCACTTTGAAAATGTTCACACTTCACACCACAGTGACTTTTAAAGAATAAAACTGCTAGCTGGATCCCACAAACAAAGTCAATTACAGACGGTCTCCAAGTTCCTTATTAATGGCTTGTGACTGTTAGCACCACTGCAGTGAAACTAAACACAATAGTATAGTATGCTAATGCAGCTAGAAAAGTGCAGATCTCTGCCAGACCGGGTTGAGCTATACCCAGGGCTGTGGCAGTCGCAGGGTGCGGCAGTCAGGGTACGAGGAAGCTGCGGGGGCTAAATACATTTTATACGACAGGCGGTGCAACTTTTCCTATGGGCTGGAAAGAAAGCGCTTTTGGTGGTGGGCTTTATTAATTAAATTGGTTCATAATTCATATTAAATCAAATGGTTCACTAATAGCTAATCATGATGATAAATCGTTAGTGATTAAGCATCTTAAGTCATAAGCACAGCTTGAGTGAACTACAGTCCATTGCATGGGCATTGAGAGGTGGTAAATAATGAGTGAACTACAGTCCATTGCATGGGCATTGAGAGGTGGTAAATAATGCAGTCAGGAATCAGGATTCCAGTCCACAGGGAGGCGTACTGGATAGTGCAGTGGTTCTCCACCTTTTCAGGCCGTGACCCTGAAAATAATCACTTTTGAACTGGTGACTCCCCTGATAAGCACTTGGAGAGTAGGAGTTGAGGTATTCAATTTAGTTTGACTTGGTTCCACAGATAAATATTGTAAATATAGCTGATCTTTTTCTTCTTTCTTATATTATTTGACAATTTGGCCAATGGTTGACCAGTTTTTATAGCATCTTCTGTTGATTATACTTTAAAGTCTTAACGGTCCTTAATTGTCACCTCCCTGTCATCTGGGGAGGCCCAAAAAGCATGTGGGGTCCCCCCTGGGGGTCGGTCCTGACCCACAAGGACCCACCACTTGGAAAGTGGTTGATACAAATACAAGAGATTTATAACAAGAGGCAAAACCCCTCAAATATTTGGAATCACCACTAGATGGACTTCAAGATTGCGGCAATGCTTTCTATGCAACACCTCAAACATGCACGGGTCGCGCATACTGCATACATGCATGCGCACACATGCACCCTGACATTCTGAATGAATATGTTAAAAATTTCAGCTTTGATCCATTCATAAACATGAAAAATAAATGAGTCAATCAATATATGAGAGTAGAATATGATTTTAAAAAAGTTTTGTACAGCATGACTTTTTTATGTTTTTTTAAAGTAACCGGAAGTTACATCAACGGTCATCACTCCAATATGGCGTAGTTACTATGGGGGTTAATGGGAGTTTCGCCTCCATGGTACCATCATTCCATGGGTAGAAGGAAGTTTCATGCGTTTGTTTTTCAGGAAGTGAACGCTTTCTAGTGTAGTGCAGTGTGGTGTTGAAGTACAGTAAATTGTGTATGGCTCCCCCTGTTGGGAAAGTGCATGTGTCAAGTTTGTGCTAGGTGTGAATCTTTTCCCATGTTAGTCTAGTTTGTCAAATTGCCAATGCACACACAGAGGAACTCGGTCTTGCCCGAAATGTCAATATGACATTACATTTTTAGAAGGATGCTAATTTGTGAGCTTATGGTAGGATCGGTACCAAATGCTCTTTAACAAAATCAGCACCGGGATTTCTTTCAAAATAGCAGCTCGGGGTGCCGCGAAGATATGTCAGCTTTTACTCTGAAAGCCCCCTTTTCCATTCCATACAAAAACCGGGAGAAATAATGTTGCTTGCTTACCTCGCTATGATTACGATAAAGTCACTAGATGAGCCCTCGTGTTCATATTTTAAACGAGCGGCTTGGTGAAGTCAGAAATGAAGAGCTTAGTATATCCATCTGGTCAAAACCACGGAGAGCTCACTAGATTAGGAGATACAAGCCTTTCTTTCTGAGTGGTAAACAGGGAAGTGAACGGCAGCGCACATGCGCGAACAGCAAGGAGTATGGTGCAGAACCCAAACCAACCCAACCCAAAAAAAAGGAAAGAAATCTGAATATATTTATTTCGTTTGAGATCAACGAAAATGCCCTAGGACCGATCCATCGGTTGGATTAGCTAGGACATACGGTCTAAATGGGTTAAGGACCAGGTCTTTCTTATGGATGTGCGATTACACAGCTGTAAGTACCAAACGATTGTGGTGCTGATAATAGAAATGTTGAACACATCATTTTACAAAAAGCTGATGATAGCTTACCATTCGGGAAGGAACCTATGGCAGCAGACGGGACACCGGCGTAGATTCCCCGGAAGCCTCCGGCCTTGTAGAAGCCCTGCTGGCTCTGTAGTCTGGTCTTAAAGGTGTCCAGCGGAAACAGGGTCAGGTCTACACACATCCCTGCACAGCCCCCTGCCTGGTGGGACATGGAATAATTATCATCACACATACCCACACAGCCCCCTGCCTGGTGGGACATGGAATCATCATCATCACACATACCTGCACAGCCCTTTGCCTAGGCTAGGACATGGAATCAGACATCATCACACACAGAATCGTTAATAACCTCCTATTCTGTAGAGATGTACCTACCGATACCATTAAGTCTAACCTCGTCTCTAATTCCCAGCGTCCCTCTCAATTCAAACCCTAAACCCAATTAAGCTATTAGTACAAAATAGCACCTTTTTTTTCAAACACCATTAGAGGCGTATAGTATAAAGATATACTTATTCTGTAAACATTCATGCACACAGTTACAGCTTACAATATTAAATGCACAGACTACTGTGAACACTAAAATTCTTTACTAGGTCATTGGAATGAAATAAAAAAGGTGTCATTTTCGAGGGGGGCCTATATAGAAGTTAGAACAATGATAAAACATACACATTCAGACAAAATAGTTAAGACAAAACAAAACAAAACAATTACAACAACCACATCAAACACACATCGAGTCTAACTTTTATTTTCTGTAAGAATCAATACAAATATATGTATGATAGTCCGAGGCTAGTAGGTCTACTGTACTATATAGTGTACAGTACATGGTTCTCGAAGTGTGGTCGGGGACCCCAAGCTAAATCATCGAAAGTTAAACCAAATGGACCAAACTGTCATTGTACAAATGAAACAAATGGACCCCTAAGGGTACACTCAGAGTTAAATGAACACTGAGAATGTTACAGTGTAGACTGAGGTTACATTTATGTTATCAAATGGGGGTCTAAACTGATCATTGTGGTCATTAAACGAGCACACCATCCCCTAGCCCTACAAGCAGAACCCAATGCTACTGAAGTTTCTGACATTTTTTTAGAGCTACTGAAGTTTCTGACATTTTTTTAGACCCAGAGCAGCGACATCCAAATTTCATAAAAGCTTTACGGAGGGTTCCGAGAGGGGCTAACCATCCGTTAAAATGGGGCCAATAAAAGCCAATAAAAAAGTATACATTTTGGGGATCCTCGACATGAAAAGGATTCTAAACACCTGCAGTACAGTACAGTATTAGGTGTGGAAAAACGACACAACAGAAAATAACACTACAGTTTAAGATATTGTGGTGGGATAAAAAATGACTAATAAGTCGAAAGGATTCAAAAAGATAAAGCTGCAACATTACCAGCAGAGACGCAGTGAACTCTTGCCTGTCCATGTCGTGTCGTGTTGCTGTGTGTGCTCTCTGTTACTGTCAGGCTGTGCACTGTGTTGGATGGAGCAAATCAAAACATGCCGTTCAAGGGCGCCGCCATCTTTACACAAACACACACGCAGACACTTCCGCAGTGAGATCACGTGATCGCATGCATGCAGTGTGATTCGCTGGTTGGTTTTCTAAGAGACGGCACTTGTTTGGGTCTTAGAGGTTTGGGTACGTACACTGTACTATGATAATATCATATTTATATTGTGTTGATGAGTCTAGACGATTGCATAAATCATGAGTGGGTCGATTGATTGATTGATTGAAAATGGTATTAGTTTGTAGAATGGGTACACTACAGTTCAATGAAAGTACAGGTCAATACAAAATCTGCTAAGAGGATAAAGCACTATAAGTACAGTACTAAATTACTATTAAGACTTGTTTACATAAGGGTCCTCCATTTTCAATTAATCAGAAATTATACTTTTATACAAAGATGGGTTGAAAGTGGGTGACGTCATCCTTTAAGTACAGTATAAAAGTAGCAATATCACAATGTAGAAATTATTCTATATTACTTGAGTAAAAGTAGTCTGACATAAAAAGTACCAAAAGTTAAAGAAAAATACTAATTATGCAGAATATCCCTTTCCACAGGTTTTACAAGTTTTCAAAATGTGTCAAAATCTTATTGGCTATATGTTTTGTAATAATCTAAATCTACAAAATACATGCTCATTAATAGCGTGGAATTAAAAAAAAGTGCACTATTTCCTATGAGATGCAATAGTGCAGCAGAAGTATAAAGCACAAAAAATTGAAATACTCAAGTAAAAGTACCTATATACCTGAGTAAATGTACTTGGTGCGTCTCCAGCAGTGGTGCTCAGGTGAGCAGCAGTGTGTTCCTTCGCCGTGACCCAGGGGGAGGGGCTGGGTTATTTATGGGCTCCTGTCAGCCCAGGCAGAGGCTCCTATTAAGGGGGGAGCAGGTAGACAGGCCACCACCTCTTTATTCTCAGCAGCACCAGACCCAATGATGTCTGGGCCGAGTGCGCCCGGTTTGAGACCCGGTGCCCGCCATCCATCTTGTTGAAGCGCACGCGTCTCGGAGGGATCCCGTTGGACGAGCTATAGGGCCCCAGCTGTGGCAAGACTATGGGCCGCTCGTCTGTTGGTGTGTGTGTGTGTGTGTGTGTGTGTGTGTGTGTGTGTGTGTGTGTGTGTGTGTGTGTGTGTGTGTGTGTGTGTGTGTGTGTGCTGTTGTGGAGCTGTAATTGGCCCGGGCACAGCATCAGGAGGAGTGGTATTCACAGACATCAGCTCTCTTCTCCTGGTGTCCTCCTGATATGGTGCTCTTCAGCAGCACATGCTGTGAGTCTTAACCTATGGGTCGGGACCCCCAGGGGTACTGTGATTGAGGGGGGGTCCCCCAGATGAGATGACAGTGAAGTGACAATTTAAGGATTTTAAGACCGTTTTCATAAATAAACAAATAAAGAAAGAAGGGGAAAAAATACCATTAGCAATAATGGTATTTTTGGCCAAACACTGGCCAAATTGTCAAATAATAATTTATAAGAAAGAGGCAAACATTTTGAAAATAGCAGATCTACAAGCTCACAACCCTGGATTGGCTATTTTCACAATGTTTATCTGTGGAACCGGAATGCCTCAATATCCTCGGTAACCAGGCTTTTATTTTCATTCACATTCCGATACATTCCATACGCCTTTTATTGGTTTTTGAAGGGACAGACAGTAAGCTATGCAAGTGTTTTAAAAAATATATGTTAGACCTATTATAGTGACACGATTCACTTTTTTCCCAGAAAAGTACAATTCCCTATCCTTCTAATCAGAAACTATAAGGTTGGCTTCTCATCTGTGTACATTTGTGTGTGTGCATGCCTTGAACATGTTGACATTGTGATTGTCGTATAAATGTATCATGATTGTGAAATAATCAGTTTAATAATTTTGTCGAATTCAAAATATTTGTATTGTTTATACCTTTGTTGCGTTGCAAATACACGATTGCCTTTTTAGACATGACTCAGGGACATTAGGAACCTTATGCAACAGATGTTGTGCGTGTGTGACATCTAGTGGCTGGATAAGTAAGTCTTGCCGAGCCATGAGGCCCATGGGGCAGGAGCCTATTTCCTCTTTCTGTATTGAGGCAGCTTGAAGTACACCCCAGAGAGATGATGTGTATACACCCCCTGGACAATAGACATGATGTACAAGTACACCCCCTGGACATGACACTATAGTATATATGTCGCAGGGACTGGATAATTGTCTCCATACTGTATAGCACCTTTCAGGCTAACGATCGCGAAGATGCCGTTCTCACCAGCAAGCGACACCGCTGTGTCGATGATGCGTTATCTGAATAACACTCGAGAGTGTTCATTTACCCCGTCTAAAGGTCAATGAGAAGCACCCGGAGTCTGGGCAGATTTGCAGGGAGCACCATTGATGTTGACCCGCTCAGAGTATGATCTCAGAGATAAAAGCGAGAGGGGAACTTATTCACCGTCAGCCCTCAGAGTCAGCAAAGGGCAATTCTAACCCCGCAGGCTGTCTTTGAAAAACCGAAGGGCGAAGCATGGGAGGATTATAAGCCACAAGGAAGAAGGGAGTTAGGGAGACCGTGGAAGTCTGGAAGAACTCCAAAACTAGTGCCAACGGCAATGAGGTTTGTAGTAATAAATTGCAAAGCCATCATCTGATGGCAAACATTTGGCTCTCCTCCGTGTGTGTGTGTGTGTGTGTGTGTGTGTGTGTGTGTGTGTGTGTGGCAATGTAGCTACAGTGAACTCTGAAAGGGTCATTTCACTTGCCCAGGTGAGAGGTTGTACAGAGTTCCACACAAAGTTCCAGGCAGTTCATGGTGCGTATGCATGTGCACTTGCGTGTGTGCCCAGTGCCCCATGTACAGTATGCGTGTCTGTCTCCACAGTGACACCATTTGTTTGAAATGAATTTTAATCGTCACAGGTTTAGAGATCAAGTTTCTTTCAAGGCAATTAGTGAAAGCACCATCTGTAATGGTCATTGTTTTGAGCACAGAGAAACACGCACACACACACAGGTCGGCACACGGTACTAGCCGATATGCAGCTTTATTATTCATGAATCATGAGACAGGGTCAGTCAAGCTGCACGGTATGAACTTAAGCCGAACATAACTTCTGCTCATTAGCCGACCAAACATTTGCATCATCCGGACACTTGCAACAGCAGGGGAATGAAGTGCTACAGTATATACGACATGAGCATCTCTCGTGCTGAACCCTGTGCTGTTGCTGCTGTAGCTGTTTATGCACAAACAGACAGGACAATAGTACAATGTCAATAAGCGTATGTGGAAGGGAGGCGGAGTGGGAGGTAAAGGACGAGGTTAGGAAGAGAGCAGGGCAGAGGTACGGCAGTAAATGGTGTTGGGGGTGAGAGCGGTCATAGATAAATTGAGCTGGGCGGGGTGGCGTTAGGGTGGGGGGGTTAGGGAGAAAAGAAGCGAATAAAAGAACATTCATTATAAATTCACTGAATCGACAATCTGTCAGCCTGTAACGTGGTCGCGGCTGCCGTCCGTGGTAGCGCGTGTACCTCCGCTGCGCCATATCGACTCGCGTCACGCCTGAACTTCCTCTCGCTCCTTATCACCTTTTGGTTGCCAGCATATCACTCCCTCGCCTCCCATCTGCCACCACGAGAGCTGCTCTTTGCTCCGCCGCGAGAGCCTTCCAAGACCATGTCATCATCATACCATCTTCCTCTTCCCCTTTCTCGCCTGCCCTGCCCTCTCATCCCTGCCAGGTCACCATGTGAAATATGATCTGCCTGTAGCATATTGATCCCTCGCTTTGCTCTTGCCTAAATATAGATGGATCACAGTCGAGGCAAAAGCACTCCTGGCTGACCAGGTCCTGGCCGCCTCCTCGTCCTCCTCTTTGTCAGTGCCACTGGCCATCTGGGTCAACATTGATTGCTATGATGAACTTCACCGGGAGGGACAATTCTGATGGATTCTCTGCCCCCTTGTGTGGGGCTGTTGTTGTTGTTGTTGGCTGTTGTTGGTGGTAGTAAGAACGGGTGATGTGAAGGAAGTAGTGTTACACAGGCTGAGCTGTGATGGTCATCGATTTACTTTCATGGACATGCCCATCGGCTCGACAATATTATGAGCCCCACCTGTCCTGACCTCCCTCTCTCTACTATACCTGACCTGTACAACCTCGGCTACATGGCCGCTGGAGAAGTTTGGGCTGGCCCCGAGGTCCAAAAGGGCCCTTCTACAGAGGCACTCCCAAAAGCATCTTGACTGGTTGCATGCATCATTGTCTTGTACATTGGTAGGCTTACCCCTGAGAGCATCACCCTGATGGGTTGCATCACTGGCTGGCATGGGATTGTGAACTGTGAACCAGAACAAAGACATTTTACTCTTATGTACCACTACACGAGATGTAAACCGTTTTAAGGTCAACCATACAGTTTACCTTAAAACGGTTTTGTGCAACGGTTTTGTACACCAATGCAACTTTGAGTTGCATTGGTGTGGTTACCTTAAAACGGTTTTGTGGTTTTGGCGTAACAATGAAGAGAAATCTTGAACCTTAATTGCCTCCCCTCTACAGTATGTTGAAACAACAATCTCCACCTAAAGCCACAGATGGAATCTGGTTTCTCCTGGGAAGTCGTCAATGCTTTTGTAGCTGAAGGCAATTAGCCGGCATTTCTGTTCACTCCTGAACTGTCCACAGAAAGATGGTGTCACTGAGATCCAAGCCCTAACAGGTTGAAACTTTCCACCACAGAAACAAGGTGAGAGCACCCCAAACAACAATACGTCACATAGCGGTGCAAAGGCTTTGCATCTTCCTGCACCGTTTGATAAATAGTTTCTTCCAATCGTAACTTGCTATTGCTACAGACAACATCACCATTCTGGCTCAGTGATTCACACGAGTATTTTTTTATTTGTTGGTGAGAGATTACATCTACAGTACCTATTTGCCCCGTTGGACCCATGGCAATTTGCAAACAATCCAAAACAGAGTTATCAACGATAATATTGCCTGTGATGTGACAATAAAGCTGATTCTCTGCTTTGTGGGGGGGGGGGGGGGGTGTTGGGGGGTACTACCTGTCAGTGGGGAGTGTTGGCTGATGAATGAATATCAACATCCTAATACATTATGACAGGCAATTCCTCCTGTCAAAATATGACCCCCCCCCCCCCCCCCAGTCAAAAAACACATTGTTTGAAATAGACACTCATGCTTTCCAAGGTGTGATTTGGGGTCCTAAGGATGAATACAAAATGAATATCAACATCTTAAAACCAAAATGTTGAATTGTGGGTTTGAGCTCACATGCCCTTTTGATGTAAATCAAAAGGAGGGGTAACTATATGTCCTCCCAGAGAGCCAATGTTATGAGAAGTCTTTCAGTGTCTCTCTTTCTCTTTCTCTCTCTCTGCATGGATCTATTCCATGTGCACCGGTCAATCGAGCACATGCACGCGACATAAGACAAACAGGGCGTGCGTGCGTGCGTGCGTGTATTTCTATGCTTGCGAGGGCCCCATGTGTCCCCACAAGTAGGGCTATAGTCACATGTTTGAGTGGTGCAACCACTCCAAGGAACAGCTACAGTATGTCCCTATGTTTAGAGTACCAACATGTCCCTATGTTTAGAGTACCAACAGGGGGCACTGTTGCACCACTCACTTCAGACCGGTCTGATTTTAAATATACATTGCCAGGACCAGTTTTCCTGGTCCTCACAAAAAGGAATGGTATTGTCTTTATGGTTAAAATAATTTTCTGAGCAAGGCTTACAGTACAATATAGGATATAATTCCGGATGGGGGTTTAGTTAGAGAGTTCAAGTTTAGGGGTTACGGTTATTACCGGTACTTTACTTATGCCTATCGCTCCTTTTCATGGAGCATAGGCCGTTGACTACAGTTCGCCAGAGTCCTCTATCCTGGGCCTTCTTTTCCAGCTGTTTCCATGTCAGTCCATACTGCTTGATGTCAGTCTCAAGGTCCCTGCGCCAGGTGTTCTTCGACCTCCCTCTCTTTCTTGTGCCTTGTGGGTTCCATCTAAGGGCTTGTCTTGTGATCCAGAGCTTCCGGAGTGTGTGGCTGATCAAGGTTCAAGGTTGTCTTTATTGGTCTCCCTAGGGAGGAATTTGTCTTGGAGACAGAGTCACAGCTGCATACAAAAAACATATACACATTCACATAAGAAAAACACCATGAAACACACAAACATAATACAAAACTGAGATATTGCACACATTCCCTTGATAAAGTGCAACTAGTCAATAAAGTGCATTCGGCAATCTCTGATTGAGCATTTTGATTGACAGGAGAACAAAAGAGTGTTTAAATCTATTATACACATACCGTGGAGTTCTATATCTCCTACCGGATGGTATTAGCTCATATTCTCGGTACAACACATACAAAGGGTCAGATACAATATTCCGAGCTTGTCTCCATCCCCACCTTCTTCTCTTACTCTCCTCTTCCACTGGCGGCAGACCCGCTCTCTACCAGAGGTCGTTATTGCTGATGGTGTCTGGCCAACGGATGGTCAGGTGTTGATGAATGAATTGTTGTCCTCCACGTCTCTGATCTGCATAATAGTACTGGCTTGACGTTTGAGTCTGAGCTGTTTAGGGTTATACTATATATATTGTAGAGATTTATTATGAGTTTGAGTATTGTTGTGCACGGGGAAATAGCAGATCTATAAAGCTCCTAATGCGTCGCAGCATGATGTGTTGTGAGCTTGCTGTGAGCTTTTAGCCGGCTTTAGTGTTATAGGGTAAACATTTTCATTTTTTTAAAATGGCATTCATAAAATTGGCATCCTATGATGATGTCCTAGTAGTCTAATATAAATGTGCGTGCGTGCGTGCGTGCGTGCGTGCGTGCGTGCGTGCGTGCGCTAGCCTCACCAGGGCATCTCTTTCATTGACTCTGTAGGTCAATGAAGATGGAAGGGCTGCGTTACAGTGAAATATGCACAAACATGTCTGGCAATCTGATCCTATCAGTTGCGGCTGGATGTGGAGCCTTATAGAAATACAATAGATCTCCTCTCAGAGGAGCTCTCACAGCGACATTTGATTCATGTCCCTTCATAAAGCGACTCATCATTCAGCACTATGACGTCAACACCAAGACACATAACGGACACGTGAGTCTCATGAGAGAGCTCTGATGAATGGTATAGTCTTGTAGCATATAACATTTTGGTCAAATATATCAGATATATCTAATTCTATCACTCTCCTCTTAACACTGCTGCTTCATTGTGCCTTATTAAATATTCCATACACCTGCTTGTGTCCATTGAGCCAGGGTGTGTGCACATCTGGCTTCTTCCAGTTCATTGTTATCATTTTACGAGCAATAATTTAGAGCACTGTTTCCTAAACAGTGAGTCGCGGGACCCTTCTTTGGGTGTTAGACCAATTTCTATGGGTCGCGAGTAAATATCTCCTTTTCTCCTCTTATTTTCTCCGTTTCCTACATTTACAAATATATATTAGGCCTATTTATCACAAAGAATTGCTGTGACAATTACAGCATATTTCATAAGTATTTCTTGAAGAAAATGAAAAGATATTGCCTAATAATTTGCATAAATATCTAATTGCAGATCGAAGTTCACATTGAAGTTCACATGACACATGACACATGTCTATATGGTGGATTTTTATTAAACAAAAACTTTGCAAATAGAACGAGAGGATAATTCAAGCTTTCCGTACAGCTGCAATGAGTTTAACGTTGGCGTAGGTATTAAAGATGCCTGGGTTGTGAGGATTGGAAGCTGCTGTTCCTCTCCAAATGTCACACTGCATGGTCAGATCATCAGACAGGTTTGTCCCTGGAGTGGACAGGCAGTGTTGGCGTCCAGAATGGACCTGAACTGGACTCTCTTTCCACTGTGGTCTTGTAGTTGTTGGGATGGGTTCAGCTCTCGGCTGCTCGATCCTCTCTGGCCCTGATCATATAAAAGAGTTGCCATTTCTCAGTTCTGAGTCTGACCCTTACATTTTTCCTTCATCGTCTGAATCTTCTGCTAAACAAGCTGAAATCAATTCAAGCAAGAACAATCAACATCATTGTGATTATCGGGATGAGCTGTGCCTGCATTAACCTTCAATTAGTTTCCCTTCCTGCCTGCCAGCTAGCCTGCCAGTAGGCAGTAAACCAGGGGTCTTCAACAGGGGGTCTGGGACCCCCAGGGGGTCCTCAGTTACTACAGCCACATCTTTGTGATGGGATATTTTTGCGGGGCGCCCCTCCTATGCCCAGCTTTGTGCGCTTGTGTGTACCAAATTGGAGATGATTTGATTGGCTGAGCACGGAATGTGATGTATGATGGAGGATGTATGCTGTTGAGCACCCCTCACTTCATACGAGTGTGATTTTTTTTTAAATTAAACCTTAAACCCTATAGCATCCCTATTCTGAGGAATTTCGCCAAAAATATCCAATCTACAAGCCCAGAGGCGTTGTGAGCTTGTAGATTTGGAATAGCAATTGGTGTAGCAGGAACAACAGACCATGCACAGGGTGAAAGGTCAAGTTTACTAAGTATTGACAGTTTAAGAATCCTATGAAACCTAGGAACAAGTTTAATCTTTACACAATATGTAGACTACTGGGGGGTCCCTAGCTGCATCATCTCTATCAGCTAAGGAAGGGGTCCTTGTGTCACGGCCCCTGCCAGTGTCCTGTGTGTGTCTATTTGTGTTAGTCTGTCTGTCTGTCTGTGTGTGTGTGTGTGTGTGTGTGTGTGTGTGTGTGTGTGTGTGTGTGTGTGTGTGTGTGTGTGTGTGTGTGTGTGTGTGTGTGAGCATGTGTGGGCGTAGTCTTGGTTCCTGGCTTTCCAGATTGGCACACCTGGCTCTGATCATCTAATCTCACTCACCTGCCTGCCATCTTCTCATCACCACCACTCCATAAAAGCCCTGGTTTCCTCGCCGCACGGCTGCCAGATCGTCCCACAGTTCTCCGTGCATTGCCTGCCTGCTTGCCTGCCAGCCTACCCACAACCCCAGCTCCTGCTAACTTTCTACAAGCTCATTCTGAAAAGTTGCATATCTACAAGCTCATCATTTGTTTCAATAAACACCCTTGGACTTTGCCCTCCTTGTCGTGTCTGCATTTGGGTCTGCAAGTTTGGTTAAACGTGACACCTTGACCTGAATAACGCGTTGAAGACAGAGTACAGCAACTTGCAATGGGCCTGGTCTACAAGATTTGCTACACCACCAAGATACCCATGTATCTGTCCACGATCACAACACCAAAGGGAGTTCAACAAACCACGTGCAATTTCGCTCCTATGCCACTAAAATGTGGAATGCCCTACAAACGGCCATTAAGAAATGTGAATCCATAGACTGGCCCCTGTAAAAAAAGGCAAAGTCCTTTTCCCCCATACTGTACACACTTTTTTACTATCCTTAACTGTATTATGATGAAGTTTTTCATATAAGTGTATATTTGTACGTCTTTAAATGTTCTGATGAATTGAAAATGGAGGACCCTGATGTAAACAAGTCCTTCTGGTTTCCTCCTCATAGCACTTTTTGTATTGTACCCATTCTACATACTGTGCATAAAATGTTCAATCAATCAATCAATCAAGACCACTGGATGTCAAGAGATTATAGAGCTTCTCCAACCCTAACAGTGATGCAGCAGGTCAACCTCCTCCCCCGTTAACAGCTGATTATATTCGAGACACAGTGAAACAAATGTTTGCCTCAGATTATCCTGTGCAAATGACCTTTTGGTCAACGCACTGAGGGAGATGCTACCATATAACCTTTACATTTGGATAACATCTGGGCAGCATGGGCCAACATACTGTGGTACAAGAGTGTCACCTAGTGGACATTGATGAAATAACAAAAATCCAACTGGATTATTTAGCTATAAACACCATAGTTCATTATGATGACTATTAGTCATTTGAAAAGGGGGAAATGCATTAGAGTCCAAATCCAGGGACAAAATACTGGAAATAATGCCAAGAACAATTAAACTGCAGTGCAACTGAGCAGCACACGCATTGAAACAGCCTTCATGCAGTGCCAGTTGACCTACTAGCAGCAATGTCTATAATGACTCTATTCGACTCTCAGTAACACAAAGTGTGCTTCATTAATCCTGCATTTATAATTCATATTCATGTCATTTATCAGCCGTCAGCCTATTCCTCTTCAACCAATGGGAGGAGCGTTCTAATCAAGCTGACTCTAGTCGGTGGAATTCCTTCTGGACCCCATGGGGCCCGTGTTCTTCTGGACCCCATGGGGCCCGTGTTCTTTCTCCTGTGATAATATCCCATTTATGGGCTAATTTCACAATTCATCTTTGAAATAATTGCCTCCATCAATATGAACCAAGACGATGCAGGCCTCATTTTTAGAAGTTATATAGCAGTCTCTCTAACTGCCCATAATGAGGCTCTTGCATGATGATTAATGTGTAGTAGGCTTATAGGCCTAGCCATCAACCTAACATGACATAACCTGGCGTGCTTTGAGTAACACATTTGGACACTACTCACTCCCTTTATAAAAGTGATTTGGTGTGGGGTTAAAATTGAACATACCTCTAGTATTGAATTGAAATCTAAATGCAAGCTTATCTATATTATATCTTTACTGTATTGATAACCAGTAGGGATGAGCAAAAGTAAAACAAATACATCAATCAAAGTCGAATTGGCAGTGCGATTCCAAACAATGTAGAGTTGTTTGTCTCAAGGAAGGAAGGCTTACATATTTATGTTGTCTAAGAAAAATAAAACCCATTCTATAATCGAGCAGTTGGGAAGAATAACAGTCTTAAGTCCATAATTTATTCTGACCCCTCCCCGAAAAGACCCCTTATCTATCAATAAACTGTTATTATGGATAATTTTAGACTGTTATTCGTCTCAACTGCTCATTTGTCGATGGCCTTTAATAAATGAAAGCTTGATGTATAAAGACATTACGGGCCGATGCCGACAGCCTTCATGCAGATGTGACGTTACTTGGGTGCACCAGTGTGTGCATGCCAACATTTTTTTAGGGCAAAGTTATTCCTAGGCTCCCTTTAGCGCCATTGCTGTAGACTATGCAGTATTCTAAAAGCCATACTATCTACATTGCATTGTGTAAGTAGTACTGTAAGTACTCTTGGCTAAAGCCAAAGCCAGAGGCAGGGTGGAACAGGGAGCCAATCCTGCTGCTCTACTCTGTCTGATACTGTACTGTATGTAGCTCTTGTATATTCTGTCTGTCCCGATTTAAACTTGTCCTACATTTTGACTGTTAAAGTTCCTGGTTGTCTTTCTTTGGGCTTTGGACATTTTCATTGTTTTTTCTTTTTTTGGTGGCGGAGGGGGGGGGGGGGGGGGGGGGGGGTGGGATAATCAGCTTTGAGACAATGTTTACTTTCTAATGAAAAAGCAGTGCACTCCACCCGTGTTGACCCAGGATCTGAACCCATTTGGGATCTACTGTAGAGACAAATCTAAACCAAGGTCTGTCATTATGGCAACCTTTTCTCAGGGCTCCATATTGAGAGTTAGGAGATCTGTTTTGTGAAACGGCAACAGGAGTTACAGTGTTAAAACTCATCAGTGCTGAGGCTTTGTTGCCGTCACATTGGTTTTGACCTACGAGGTCAGTTGTATGCTCCAATTTGGCCCGCCAGTCTGAATGCTGGGTCTTTTTGCTTTATCCCCCTCCCCATCTCTTTTGAGAATCAATTGCATATTTGTCACATTTGATTTGTACACGGGTTATATGTTGAAACACGGGAGTGGGTGCATTACCCTTTGTTTCCCAGTATGTATTCCTGTTTGTCTCCACCAGGCCGAAGGCATGGGGAGAGAGTATGTTTTGCACTCCGTCCGTGTGTGTGTGTGTGTGTGTGTGTGTGTGTGTGTGTGTGTGTGTGTGTGTGTGTGTGTCTGTGAGACGCAACTTGGCCTGTTGTAGCGCCACCATGAGGCTGATTTGAAAACTGTCAAGTGGCATTTCTTCCCCAGCCTATAGTGGGAATAGGCATGCACGGCTTGGGATATCCGTGGATATGCACGGCTTGGGGGATATCCGTGGATATGCACAGCTTGGGATACACTGCCATGTCTTCCTTCTCAAAATACATTTCTCTCATGTGGATTCCAAGGGATTCGATTTCCCAAAAGTTGCGTAACTGATCTGACAGTGCCTGTTCCTCACCGACGCTGATGTGCATCACTGCAATGTCCACAACTTCAGTTATGTTATTTTTTAGCGTGGTGACTTCTCCTTGCACCAGCCATCCAAATACACTTTCCAGTGCAACTAGTACTTCATTCAGTCTCTCCATTTTTCCTGTGACCATTTTCCAACATTGGTCTCCACCAATTAGGACTCCTAATTCCACTGCATCCATCCCTATGATGGGTACATCTGCTATGGGCATTCCTTTTGCTTCCAAGTCCCTCCTTATCTTTCCGTTTGGCGCTTTAATCATAGAAGAGCTCAACTTGGGTGTTTCCAATAAATGGACATCAATGCTTTGATTGTTCTTACTATTTCTCAAACGAGCCTTCACTTTCCTGCAGGTAATTCTCTGGGGTGTTTTGGAACCAAACACATACATATTCAACGTTTCTTTACCTATAACTGGCAGGTTAAGTGCTCTGGGAATATCCTCTTTAATGAAACTGCGGGTGCTACCCCCATCTAATAGGCACCTGGCTACTTGGCTTTGCGTTGGTGCATCTATCCAAATCGTAGCTGTCTGCAGTAATACTGTACTATTGTACCTCCGGTATCATTTTCATGAGAATTGGGCACAATACGTTTCCATGCGTGTCGGATACAACTCCCATTGAATCTAGGCTTCTTACTTGTATGTCAATGTCATCATACAGTTTGCGTAATGCAATCACATCTGTGGCCCTTTTAACTGGAGTCAGATTTAACAGTTTGTTCATGTGGGCATTAATTAGATCTTTGCGCCCAAAACGACTGGTATGTAAGCATTTTAATGGCATTGTCATAATTCTGGTCTGATAAAGCCAATCCCCAAGGACTTATATGAAACTTATATTTAGGAGTAATTTACCTACCTTGGGTTCCTCACTTCACTCCGCATTCATCTCATTCTGTTTCAATAAACTGTTAATCTTGAGCGAAGGTGTGGTCTGTTGGTCTCTTACTAAGTGAATACTAATTTAGGCTCTGTTCCATTCTGGTCAGGGTGCTGCTATTGCGCATGTTGGCTCACTGGAAATTCTGCTACACCAGTGGCTCTCCCAGTGCAGGCTCTCAAAGTGTCCTTTGTCCAAATGGGCCTTACGGGTGTGTAACTCTGAGAGTGTACAAATGGAATCAAAATGGACCTGTATTGTACTCCATTTGTTACTGCTGCCATGTCATGGTTTTATTTCTGTATTTTGTCCTCTTGGGGGCGCTCTAAGTGTGTTCAATATGTTGTGGGTTTGGTTGCATCTGTGTTTGGGTAATTAAGCTTGTTGGTTACACCTGTTTGTGAGTGAGAGAGGGCAGAAGTCTCATTACACGGAAGGAGAGTGCACTGTGCAGATCACTGAGAGAGAGAGAGCTCTGTGCAGAAGGAAGAAAGCAGTTGGAAGGAAGAAAGCAAAGTAGACCAGAATAAGTAAAGTAAACTAAGAGAAACGGAGAAGTGAAGTGAACGAAGTAAAGTGAACTGTAAAATGTAAAGCAGAAGACAGTTAAGTACAAGAAATGAAGTAAAGTAAAATAGAGAAAAGAAGAGAAAAGACTGAAGGATCCAAGTCGACCACCCCCCCCCCCCCCCCATTTATGTGCAAGCAGGCAAAGTGGTCAGTATTGTATTTGTTTGTGAAGGTTTATGTATTATCTGAATGTAACAATATGTCCTAAGTAAATGTTTGTTTTGTATGTCAGTTCTACGGTGTTTTACAGCACAGTGTTTTCAGCATGGTGTTAATAAACCGCAGTAAAAAAGAACTCCCGAGTCTCGTGCGATGGATGGGCGGCACACCATTTGTACAATTGGTATCATCGGTAACACCACAAGGAAGTAGGGAAAGGGCCCGGAAGTATGAAGAGTTATGCGGTGTGCACAGAGCCTATTTTATCCAAATTCCAAAACTGCTACTTTTCAGATCTACAAACTCAAAACTTGCGGATCTGCTACTTTTGATGCTTTTGTGTGACACTGTAGTATTATCAAGTAGGGCAGGGGTGCCCAAAAGGTAGATCGTGATCTACCAGTAGATCACAAAGGCTGTGCAGGTAGACCACATGACATGCCCCTAGCCTGGCCTAAAATATAAATAATTTTAATTAAATAAAAAATAGTTCAAGTGGCATATGCCACTTGAATTAAGGTGACTTGATTGATTTACATCAAAAGGGGCCTGCCTCAAACCCACAATGCAATACTTTGTTTTCGACAAATTACGAACGCCACGTGCTGAAAGTGTATACCGCCATAACATCTGGATTGTTAGTTTAACCGCAGCAGCCTTGCATCTTTATTATTGGCATGTCATAAAAATAGGGGAACATTCGGCAAAAACCAACATTCATCAGTCATCCAAAATGGAAGAACAAGAAAGCGACATTGAAGGAAATGAAGGACACATGAAGTGAAACTATGCAAATATTAATATTCCATTACATGGGTGTTGTGTTGTCTGCATCATTCAGAATAACACAGCATTCCAGTCTTGCAAACGTACGTTATTAAAATCTTTATTCAAAGTGAGTGGCATATTCAAAGAGGGTGCATAATGCAATTCATGCATGCATGCACACACTCACGCACACACACTATAACTGATCTAACCTAATGGATAGATGTCTAATGTTAAACCTAACCCTAAGCATAAAAACTTGGGGACACCAATTTTTGTGTTCATATTGACATGCCCTCGGGCCTGTCTAAGGTGCACGCACGCACGCACACACGCACACACACAGACACACTCCAAAGCC
This sequence comes from Protomyctophum bolini, assembly GCF_963924005.1. Taxonomy (NCBI): domain Eukaryota; kingdom Metazoa; phylum Chordata; class Actinopteri; order Myctophiformes; family Myctophidae; genus Protomyctophum; species Protomyctophum bolini. The sequence goes on from NC_137863.1 coordinate 17,988,623, forward strand.
CCCACTATTTTCAGCAATGGGATAATATAATTTTTGGTGGGTAGATCTTGTTCTGCTGGTCATTTAGCAAGTAGCTCTCAAGTAAAAAAAAGTGTGGGCACCCCTGAAGTAGGGCATGATTTATGAAGAAAAAAAAGGAGTGTCCAAGGCGCTTTGTGTTGATAAACAGAGTTCATTACAGAATAGCGCAGCATTCCAGTACATTTCCCCCACCAATGGAATGCCATCATGACTCTTATGACTCGCTATTCTAATTGGTCCCCTCGCTATTTCTCATCCTAGAAACCGGCGGCGGCGTGCCACCTCATTTTCCCAGCGGTAATGTTCCCCTGATGCAACGCCTGCAGGCCTGTTGGAAATTACTTCCCTTATGTGTGCAATGATTACTGAATATGCAAGGTGTGAACGGCAGTTACTCTGTGTATGGCCAATCAGCATAAGAGGCTATACACAATATCGTCTCTGTCGGGTGAAAACCGCATATGTCCAAAACTGTTCAGTATTCAAAAGCAGCAAAAGTACAAGACCTACAAGCTCAAAATGCTTCGTGCCATGCTCTGGTCCATAGCATTAAGGCTGTGGGACTGTCCTTCGTGCCATGCTCCGGTCCATAGCATTAAGGCTGTGGGACTCTCCTTCGTGCCATGCTCCGGTCCATAGCATTAAGGCTGTGGGATTCTCCTTCGTGCCACGCTCCGGTCCATAGCATTAAGGCTGTGGGACTCTCCTTCGTGCCACGCTCCGGTCCATAGCATTAAGGCTGTGGGACTCTCCTTCGTGCCATGCTCCGGTCCATAGCATTAAGGCTGTGGGATTCTCCTTCGTGCCACGCTCCGGTCCATAGCATTAAGGCTGTGGGACTCTCCTTCGTGCCACGCTCGGGTCCATAGCATTAAGGCTGTGGGACTCTCCTTCGTGCCATGCTCCGGTCCATAGCATTAAGGCTGTGGGACTCTCCTTCGTACCATGCTCCGGTCCATAGCATTAAGGCTGTGGGACTCTCCTTCGTACCATGCTCCGGTCCATAGCATTAAGGCTGTGGGACTCTCCTTCGTGCCATGCTCCGGTCCAAAGCATTAAGGCTGTGGGACTCTCCTTCGTGCCATGCTCCGGTCCATAGCATTAAGGCTGTGGGACTCTCCTTTACCTGCCGCTGCATGACATGCAGCACAGCCTCCACTTTTGCAAAAATACAAAGAATGATTTAGCTACTTTCCCCGGTGGACGCACTCTGAGCCCCCCACCACGTGTATAAAATGCACTTTTTGGCCAGAAAATGAAAAAGTTCACCGGAAGAAAACATGCTTTTAGTTACTCCTTGCGCCCTCTACACATAGCCTATTGCCAAGAGAAAATTCCATAGACTAGAATTTTCTTTCCGGTGAAAATGTTTCATTTTCTGGCCAAAAAGTGCATTTTATAGTGTGCATAGGAGTGCATCCACCGGGGAAAGTAGGCTTTTTTTCATCACAAAACCATCTTTGTATTGGTGAGTAGCGAAATCGTTCTTTGTATTTCTTGCAGAAATGGAGAGGTCATCATGCGGGGGCAGGTTGGACAGTCCCATGGCCCTAGCATATCTGCTACCTTTGATGCTTTTGTGTGACTACTAGTGCGATCGGATCATGTATAGGGCGTTAATATTAACGACCAAAAGAAAATCACAAAAAGTTAGAATATGGAGATAAGAGGTTTCTGCCCTACAACAAACGATGTCGGAAATAAATTGCTATGGTGGCTATATGTAATTCTTCCTGGTAGAAATAATGAATGCTTGTGGTTGGCTCTTTTGGATGATCTTTTCTTTCACAATGAGTGACGGCGTAGCACCTAAGGCTTTTTGTTCCTTGGTTGTTGCCTGGCTGGGGTCTCCTCAGGCATGCCCATCAGTACTGTACTTTAGTGTGTGTGTGTGTGTGTGTGTGTGTGTGTGTGTGTGTGAGCTTAACGTTGTAATACCACAAAATGCCAGCAGAGGGGGCCCATGTAATGTTCTTATGTTCTTATGTCATGTTGTGCAATGCTTCATCAGTCTTTTTAATCATTTATTCATTCTTTTGATGTCATGACATGATAAACCACATGGTTCTCAAACCTTTTCATGCTAATTAAGACCCCCCCCATCTGAAAATGTTTCCAAACATTGTCAATAATACACATGTGTTGCTACATTAACTATGCTACAAAACAGCAGATCTACAAGCGCATAACGCATCACAGTGCAACGAATTCTGAGCTTGTAGATCGTCTATTGTTTCTCTACACCATCACAGTGTAAAATGACATATTAAATAGAACTGTTACAGTAAGATTGTAGGCTACAGTAAGTGGTTACAGTAAGATTGTAGGCCTATCTCTTGCTGTGTGACCCATATTGTTGCTGTTGGGCAGAAACCAAACCACACAACTCTATATTTTGCATGGGTTATTTTCCCCCGGAAGTTCCCCACTTCATCATACAAGAATGTCACACGAACATATTCTGAAAATAGTATATTGTGAACGAGTATAACTATTTTATTGTATTCCTTAATAGTAAGAAAAATGGGGACTCACCTCTGGAAGCAGTCCAGACCAACACACATGACCAATGGAAGAACCTGTGTCTGAAGTGGAGGAGAGAGCACGACTGAGCACATTTACTCTACTCTACTTAAAGGTAAGGTATTCCTAGTGTTTCTAAACTTTTTCAAGTCAAATGAATATGTATTTGGCCGCGGACTCCCCCATCTAAAAAGGTTTCTTTTTTTGCCCCCAGAAGAGAAGAGTTATGTTAGAAAATGTGCATCCAAACATTTTTCGATCATTTAAAAAAATAAATCAAAAGCAGATGTATAAGCCCATAGCTTCTACCACTGGGGACTATGGGGAGACAGAAATAGAGAGAGAACATGGACACGCTACAGGTGGATTATAGTATAGCAAACATGAACATATATAGAGCGAATGCATGCAGTCTTGCAGTCGTCTCCACTCACTGTGTGGGACACACAGAACCAAGAGAAAGTTGGCTGCATGGAACTTGTGAAGGTGAAGGAACGATTTGTCATGCTGAGCCTGTTGGATAATGGAGTCAGATAATGGCTGGTCTCTGCTTTTGTCCCAGCTCCAGGATGTTTAATTAGATCAAAGGCTGATAAATGAAGTTGTGACTTTCAAATGAGCTTCTAGGAAGGGTTGGAGGTGGTGAGAGATCTCTCCACGCTGATAATAATGCTCTTCATCAGGGGACTCTGATGATATTGCAGAAAGATTTGTCTTTTTGTTTTTGGCCCACAACAGTGAAGAAAACGTATCTTAGTGTTGGCAACTGGTCAAATATAAACACTTATGGTAGGGTAGGCTACAGTAAGTGATTTTCTTTGGTTAAAAGAAGTGTTACATATTTCTATAGTACTCTGATGTTAGTTAGTCTCCATGTCTCTCCAGCTTTATAGTCTTATAGTTTGAAAATGTATTTTCAGGTCGGAATACCAATCTTATCCAATAAGGCAAGAGAATTCGGTCAGGATCCGGATACAGATTAAAATTTAAAGTGATGACACAAATAAATGAGAAGACAAATTTGGAACTGGAACACTATCAAATTGAAGCTGATAAATGGGTACTCTCTCTTGATTGGTTGGGTAAGAGCCGGGGCCCGGGTGGCGCAAGATAGGGCCCAAAGAGTTTTAAATATAAAGGATAATAAGTAGAGATGTACCGATACTAGTGTATCGGTATCGGCGAATATGCCTGTCTAACCACCGATCTGATTGTTCTGGGGTTGTTGGGGCATGTGGAGTTTGCTTTGGAGTTGCCCAAACTGCAAGTGCACATTTGAGTGAGGAGTCTGCTATAAACAAACAGGAGATATATAGCTATAAACACAACACGAGATCACAACACTGGTATCGGTATCGTCTAACACAGAAATTGTCATATCGGGATCGGATCGGAAACGAAAAAAGGGACATCCCTAAATCTAATAATAAGAGGTTTCTGCCCGACAACGATATCCATTTGATTTCCATTTCACAATGAGCTGGTCGATTCTCTGTGTTGTCTTGGGGCTTTTTTCACCTCGTAACACTCTCTCTTTTTCTCCTCTCAGCTCGCCTCCCATCTCATCTCTTCTCTCTTCTGGAGGCCTAATCTATTCCTCCTCTGTGACTAATTGGTTGGATATAAGGGTTTTTCTTTACCTGCCCAGATAAAAATGGAGAGAGAGAGAGAGAGAATATGAAATCACATAATGTCAGTTAGTGTGCTCATGCAATCCACACAGATGAACTGACATTGATAGGCTGTCCCATTAGAAAGTCATTTTCCTGGGCTCATCGAGTCGGGAAGGGAGTTGCTCTGTGCTTCGCCATTGGTTTACACTCTAAAAATGTCATGTTGGTATACAGTATAGCGTTGCTGTCGTGTAGAAACCTCCCCACTTGATCATAATACAGTGTCACACAGAAGCATCAAAAGTTGCAGACCCACAAGCAAGAAAGTTTGAGTGTGTAGAAGCCACGTAGATAGTCTACTTTTGACATTTTGAATCCTGAAGTAGCCGTTTTGGACAAAATGAGGTTTCCACCTGACAGAGATGATCGATGTAGTCATAGGCCTATAGCTAGAAGCTAAAATGACACAGATGCCTTCCCGGTTTTAATGATTTTCCAATTAATGCTTTCCCAATCTTCCGCCGAAGTCTGAAAACTCTTCAGACTCCATCTTAGCCCTTGCCGGCCCGTAGCACTTGCACTAGCCTTGACGACCTTCAACCTTACAGGCGTATATGCAAAGAAATGGCGCACTGTGCAATGCAAACTAATAGGCGAGTGCGCTCCGGATCACCGATATTTGCATAATATCCTCAGACTATACTTTGAATAATTCAAAGGGGAAGCGAGACATGGTGTGACAGACACTTTCCCATGCTCTGGGAGGATGCTTCACCTCCTCTCCTTTAAAGAGAGGGAATTGTCCCGTGGTGGGAGTTCTGCTCTGGTTTTGGTGAATATTATAGGCCTAGTTCCGGTCATTTTGTGTGTGGGAGGGGGGGGGGGCGTCTGGGGCCACGCATTACGCAAGTACATTAACTTTGACCAAGCATTTCATACAGCTAGTATGTTAAAAAAAGGGAAATATCCCTTTAAGTTTGCATCAATAGACATCAGGACATTAATTAGGAATGATGCAGCAAAGCTTATAAATCCATGAATAATAGGATACAATGCAACTAATCCTATTAATTAAGTCCTATAGTGAGGATGCACAATGGCCATGCCATTCCCTCAACTGCAGCCGGAGCACATTGAAATCACATCAAAAGGCTGTGTGGAGATGCAGAGAATGGGGGGAGACTTCTTCACCAGCAACACATCTCCATGTGCACACTGAGATTGATGTTCCGCTGAACTGCCTCCAAGGTCAGTGGGCAATTAACTAATTAAAGATTGCGTCTCCTGCCCAAGGACTATAGCTGGGATTTTGTTTTGTTTTGTTTGTTTAGGATGGATTTAATAGTATTAAGTCATCATCGTCGTCGTCGTTGTCCACAGAAAAGAGGTTTGTTTGGCTGGCACCTGAATGTCTGTTTTGTCTTTACATTCATTATCAGTGTAAAGTAACTAAGTACATTTACTCAAGTACTAATTTTGGGGCTTGTAGATCTGCTATCTTCAAATGGCCGAAATGAATATAGTGCTGAAGTGGTTAATGTTATGTATGTTTTTGTATTGTAATAATAATCAAAATCAACAAAGTAACTATAGTAACTGAAGTTGTCAAAGAATTGTAGTGGTACAAGTAAAGTATAATATTTGCATCTGAAATATAGTAGAGTAGAAGTAAATGTATTGGAAATTTGAAATACTCCAGTAAAGTACTCAAAATTGTACTTGAGTACAGTACTTAAGTAAATATACTTAGTTACTTTACACCATTGTGGGCTACAGATGAGCGCACTCCTAGCAGCCAGGCTGCATTTGTGGAATTTGCCAGCAGAGGGCAGCACACATTGTGGTACTGTACCTTCAAAGATCATAAGTTGAAGTTGGTTTTGTGAAAATGCATTTAGTTTTTGTACAGTGTCTTAATTTAATCGTAGATGTCCGGCACTAATGTCATCTAGGTCTACTATTATTACAATTCTTCTACAATTGTTTTATATTTACGATTGGAGTATCTGTACTGGGTGGGTTAGTGGGTTACTCTGACTATGATCAAGTTGAAGTATAAATCTGATCTTATAACTATACTTAATCATCCTTAAACTGTGCAATCATAAAGAGGGGGGGGGGGGCGTCCCATACACACACACACACACACACACACACGCGCGCACGCACGTGCAACACATACTGTACGTCCGTCCCCCATCACCTCCCAGACATCATAGTGGCATCAGGCGTCCTGTAACCGAGCGGTAGGCCTCGTCCTACCAGGCCATTATTCATCCAGTGTGACGGCACAGAGGCTGATGGCGTCGCCGCTGAGGCCCAGACAAAGTGCCCGTTGAAGCTGCACAGCCTTTATACACACACACACACACATTAACATTACATTATGTCTAACGTTTGTCTTTCCTGTCCTCCGCCCTGTGCCTCACATTGTGTGTGTGTGTGTGTGTGTGTGTGTGTGTGTGTGTGTGTGTGTGTGTGTGTGTGTGTGTGTGTGTGTGTGTGTGTGTGTGTGTGTGTGTGTGTGTGTGTGTGTGTGTGTGTGTGTGTGTGTGGCACTCAGAGCCGTTTAGTGTTTAGACTATAGTTATGCTGTCTGGAAGAAACCACCAACTCCAAAATGTTCATTTTTCAGGAAAGTTTTTTAGGAGTTAGGAGGTTTTTGTCAAAGAGCCTTTTCATTGGTTCAATATATTTTTTAACCAACACACAGACGTAAATGGTGTTCAATAGCATTGATTCATGAAAAAACATTAAAATAGAGTTAGGTGGTTTCTCGCAGACAGCAACGTTAAAGTCCATATTAAAAATATACTTGAGCACAAAAGTATTGGCATCAAAATATATTTAAAGTACAAAAGGTAAAGTAGGTTACTCATTATGCCGTTTCACAAGTTATGTGAATATAAATCTTTGGAAAATAGCAGATCTACAAGCTCACAACGCATCAATAATTGATGACCGGGTTATCGGTCAATCTGTGCCGGTCAATGAGTAATTGATATGTCATTTTTTGGGTGAACTATACTACTTTGAGGTTAGTGTTTAAAATGTAAATAAAACAACAACATGGAATTCCTAAAGTCACTAGTAACTAGTAAGGTGTGTGTGTGTGTGTGTGTGTGTGTGAGTGTGTGAGTGACTGCGTGTGTGTGTGTGTGTCTGTGTGTGTGTGTGTGTGTGTGTGTGCGCGGCGGCGCGCACACCCTATATTATGTTTCTGGTGAGAGTACTGTAGCTTTCAAAGCCCCATAAACTTTAACGTTTTGGAAAAGACCGCAGCATAAAATCTTCACCCAGAGCTGAACCACTATGAACATACACAGTTTCATTGCTCCATTATGGTTGCATGGGTGACACATCATTCATACATATCATTGCTGTCAGGCAGAAACCTCTTATTTCCATATTTTAACTTTTTGTATTTTTTCATAAATTAATTAATTGATCATACTAACCACACAAATTCATCAAAAGTTGCACATCCTGGCGCGCCCGCTGCCCTGGCGGTCCAGGCACATACCAACTATAGGCGCATGCCTGACAGACAGTTCGAGTCCCGATCCCGACGACCTTTGCTGCTCCCTCTCGCTGTTTCCTGTCTCTCTCCACTATACAGTATGTCCTATCAATTAAGGCAGAAAAGCCCTGAAAATATAAAATAAAACACACAAAAAAATGAACAACAAACTATCAACAACAAACCTTGATATTTGGCCAATAGAATTGTCTCAATGTTATGATGCATCAACCTGGCAGAGAGAGTGCATGCGTTCTCCAGGGACTGTATATACTGTATAACTTCAACGTCCATCAGAATAACAATGAGATTATATAGATGTTTATACAGCAATCTGTTTGAGCAGGGAATTCATTAGAGTTGACAACATACTGTCAACTCTACAAAAAAAAAGAAGGCAAACCTGGGAGAAGTGCTTCATAATAATAATGCTGTTTGATGAATCAATCATCTCTGGATGCTGCATTGCTCTTAGTTTTTCCCCATGGAAAGTACCTCTACGAATCCCTGTGTAAATGCATCGGAACACACAGTTTTGAAACATTGTTGTGTGATGGTATACTGTACATAATATCGTTGTTTTGGGCAGAAACCTCTTATCTTTTAACTTTTAGCTACATTTGAATTTGAATCCTGAAAAGCAACAGCTTTGGACATATGAGGTTACTTTCCAACCGTCAGAGACGGTATTTTATAAGACCCGTTGTTACAGTATGAACCACATGTTCCCCGTTAAGCAGATACAGTGAATACTGGACAGGCTGTCATATATTTTCCACAAACAGCCCCATGGATGTATGGATACACGACACCGTTTAAAGTCAATCCATTCCGAGGCCCTTCCTTTGTTGAGTCTCTGTTTTGAATTATTGTACACTTCCTGGACTATTCAGTTCCCCGCATGCAGCTACAGGCCCTCCGCAGCTAGCACCATACTACCCCCCCCCCCCCCGCGAAACCCTATCTAGGCTCAACAAACATAACTGGGGCACAACCAGGCACTCCCATGTCCTGTTGGCCTTACTCAAGCCCAGCCTAGAGCCTCGCTCTCAGGGGGGACAACTCTCAACTCCCTCCCTGCTCTGCTCATCATTGAGTTCTGCCAGGATTTCATTCAGTTTACTATGAAAACCTGCAAAGCCTGTCCGTCCGCTGGTCACGTCCTCCATATATGTTTGCCGATCCATCACGCCTCGTGACGTCTCGTGACATGATCATGGAGACCCTTGGTGCGTTTACACGGGCAGATGAAACAATGCAAAGACACGCTGTGAGTTGATTTGGATGCATCGTTGTGCAACTCTCCTGTACATCTGACCTCGAACCCTTAGATCTGCATATATGAAGCTGACCTGTTCTGACATTCCATATGTTGATCCTCCCCCACCCGTCCTTCCTGTTCTGACATTCCATTATGTTGATCTGACCTCATCAAACCCTGTACACACAAGACACGCTCCATATATGGCCAGAACAGAATTAATTCCATGTGTTGATCTGACCCCACCCCCCCCCCCCCATGCCTTCTGCCGTGCGCATTTTTATTTTTTATTATCATGGAGTAGGCCCAGCGGAGAACATTAACACTGACTCGATAAATTAGCATAAATTATAGATTCACATTTCTACACTGGTTGAAAGTAACTACCGGTAGGTACATTTACTTAAGTAGTGTAATTAAGTAACATTTTGCGGTACTACTGTACATCTCGGATCCAAATATTGTACTTTTACTCCACTACATGTATTTGAAAACTTTAGTTACATTGTAGATTATAACATTTGAGTACTTTTTCCACCACTTCATTTCTACTGCCCTGTGTGTCTGCGTGAAGTTATAAGCTCAGTTAGACATTATAGCATGGCTTTCCACAACAACTTGAATTTTTTTAGTAAACAAAATATATTTTTAATAATTTTGCATTTCATTTACAAAAATCTTCTCTCCCTGAAAAGCACTTGGAATTGTAGCCATTACATTTAGTTTGACTCGGTTTCACAGATAAATATTGTGAAAATACAAGCAAACTTCAAGCTACAAGTGATCTTGTAGATCGGCTATTTTCACAATGTTATATGTTTGACAAATTGGCCAATTTGGTATTCTTAAATTGTAACTTTAGAAATGTGTTATAGGAGACGAAGCGTGGCTCTGTTGGGTCAACAGTCTCTCTGGATGGTTGGAATCTTGGGTCAAAGGGTCTCTCTGGATGGTTGGAATACCACAGACAGACAGCAGCATCTGGGTCTGTCTGTCTGTCTGTCTGTTTATCTGTCTGTCTGTCTGTGTCTCTCTCTCTCTCCCCTTCCGTCCAGCTGTCTCTCTGTCTCTGTGGACGCCTCTCCTTCTCCTCTTATGTGCGTGTGTGCGTGCGAGAGTGCGTGTGTGTGTGTGTGTGTGTGTGTGTGTGTGTGTGTGTGTGTGTGTGTGTGTGTGTGTGTGTGTGTGTGTGTGTGTGTGTGTGTGTGTGTGTGTGTGTGTGTGTGTGTGTGTGTGCATTTTGGGGAACAAAAAGTCTACAAGTGTATAAAGCAAAATGGATCTTGGGGTCATGGTTCATAATCTTGACCCCATGAGGACGATGGTGCATGCTAAAAAATACTATTGTGTTGGTGTTATAATTAGGAAATTAGGATTCATTTTGGAGTTTGGATTAGGCACTTTATTTTTATTTTGTATTTGTTTTACAAGGTTAAAGCTCTATATTCTGATCAGTATTCTGAGTAAAGCATTGCTACAGTATATCTCCATGTCTCTCCAGCTCTAGACAAAATGTCACCTACATCTGTCTGCTCATTTATTTGTGTCATCACTTCCAATTTCACTTGTTCAATGTCCTGCCCTGAGTTCTCTAAAAGGATAACATTGCTATCCTGACCTGGAAATGCATTTTCTGTTTAACCCATTCTTTCTGACCTGAGATCAGATTCTAAAAATGTCTTCTACATCCTGACAGTTTTCTGAAAAAGCTATGTTTCTATGTCAGTTGTTCTTCGATTTTTCAAAAATAGCAGATACAAGCTCATAGCTAAAGCATAACATAATGCTGACACCAAAAGGGGTTCCCGCCCAAAATGGGTGTTAATAAAGAGACATGGAGACTGTTACTGAAAACACACTATAGCAATGAGTATCAAAATATAGAGCTATTTAACACTTATTTTAACAAAATAAAATAACATGCCCTTCCAAGGAGCTAATGTTAGGTTTGTTTTAGGTTTAGGGATAGGTATTTTTGGATGAGTGCGTGTGCGTTTATGTTGTCGGCATGTTCCTATGCAGGGGTCTCTGTAAAGTACCACTTTGTGTATCTTTGCCCATTACCTTTATAAAAAAATTGTAAATAGGCCTACATAACTAACCAAGTAAAGATGTAACAATCATAGGTCTGGAACCGTGTGTGCACAAGAGAGCACATTCAATACATCTCCTCTTTTTTAACCTTCATAACATTCGATATTCATCTGTACAACATTATATCGTCTGTCGGGTGGAAACCTCATATGTCCCAAACAGTTTTCTGGATTCAAATTGCTGATCGACAAGATCGAAAAAGTGCACACAATCAGTGCCAGCCTCGGATCCTTTTATATGTGCCTGTATTAGTATACAGGCACCCCCCTAATAATTCCTAAACATTAATTGTGGCTGTTTTTTGCAGAACGCATGAATGCAGAACACATGAATCAGTTTTCCGGGCAGCACGCCGCTCTGGCCTGCCCCGGCCCAGCCCAGCCCCAGAACAAAGCTCTTTGTTGGCCGGCCTGACGGAGCCGCTCCATTCTGCTTCAGTAAGCGGGGAAGGGGAACCACCTGCACTTTGACAGAATGGTCTGCACCATATGCTTGTGTCAGGGCAGGGCATGCATTTAGTACACGCACGCACGCATACACAAGAGACTTATCTCTAACCATCTTCTTTTTAAAACCATACATAAAAACAACCCATTTCTCTTGTGAGGACCAGGATTTTTTTCTCATATTCTACTAATACTTGTGGGGACTGGGGACATTCACACACACACACACACACACACACACACACATAAAGCCGCCGTGTTTTCCCCGGCTGACATCATGCAGGTTCAATTCCTCGCAGAGCAGAGTCGAACAGAACAAATAATGTGTTCCATTTGCGACCCGCTTCCTTCGGTCAGTCATCTCTCATGCAGCGTCAAGCCCAGAGGGGGAAATGAGGGCCCGTGGCCATCACTGATGTTTACTTGACACCCAAACACGCTCCCTTCTCTCTGACTGCATGGCTGACATAAAAAGCATTATTGCACGTGCATGGGATCTATAAAGCTGTGGGATTTTTAATCATGTTGTCAATTAGATTAATCATATCGGGTGGGTCTTTTCACAGCAGGCGGGAGGAAGGAGGGAGTTGGGAGTTTTTTTCTGACAGGTTTTCACGGGATGATTTACTCTGTTAGGGTCTCCATGGTCCAACCCAAAGGAAATGACCATTAGTGCCTCATATGAAGGAAATATAGAACCCACTCTAGCTTGGTGTGCTTTGGATGGTGTCCAGGATTTAGTTGGTTAAGAGTGTGTGTGTGTGTGTGTGTGTGTGTGTGTGTGTGTGTGTGTGTGTGTGTGTGTGTGCGTGCGTGCGTGCAGGTGTGTGTGTGCGCGCGCGTGCGTGTGTGTGCATGCTCACTTTGAAGTTGACTGGATACGGATACCGAACAGACATCCGTTGGATAAAAGAGGAGAGGAAAACAGCATAAAGCATTCATGACAAGTAGCTCACAAGTTTAGTATAGCCTACTGTAGAAGATAACTCCCAAAAACAAATACATATCCATTTGGCGGGGGGGGGGGGGGTATTTGAGATCCTTAGCACGAAGAAGTTTAAGAAATTCTGGTTTAGAAGGCATTTTGTAATCGGCCTCGGGTCTTACAGGTTAAAGTAGGAGTCAATAAACCTTATCCTTGCCTTCATGGGAGCAGGACTCCCACCGGTCCGGTGGTGAATGAAGTCATGGTCATGGTCCGTGCATGGGAGCAGGACTCCCACCGGTCCGGTGGTGAATGAAGTCATGGTCATGGTCCGTGCATGGGGGCAGGACTCCCACCGGTCCGGTGGTGAATGAAGTCATGGTCATGGTCCGTGCATGGGGGTGAGGAATCTGCCAAGGCCAGTCTGCCCCCTCCATTGTGTGCTTTGGTGCCCCGCCATGCCACTCAACCGCTGAGGTCGAGCAAACAAAGGAGCACCTGGACGCGGCATCAAACAATGGCTCTCTTTTTAAGCCATATAGCATGTGACGACGGCGTGGCAGGTATTTCAAGCTCGTCAAGGCTATGCTGTGTGTGTGTGTGTGTGCACTGTGCATGTGGCCGGATTGGTGGATATAGACGGGTTCTAGTCAATCAGTGACATGATACAGAGTTAAGATAAGATTGTTTGTTGTTACATTCCCGTTATACACCAGAGTAAAATGTCGTACTATAGGCCTACATGTCCCCACATGTATGGAGGTACCAATCTGGGGACCCATTCGGTAAAACAAACCAAAAATATTTGTTTATAACTCTGGTTATAAAATCTTTTTTTTGTGTAGAAACAGGAACTTGGTTTGGCTCCTCCCCTTTCTTAGTGATTCTGTGTTTATTCCTATACTAACAACAACATTACAGTGGTGCAGACGAGATAAAGTACGTACAGGCAACAGGCTATTGGTGTCAATCGCTCAGTCATAAGCCTGGTTGCCTGGTGTAATATGCTGTCCCAGAGCCTGCTGATCCAGACCTTATAGAGTACTAGAATTTCGTGCGCGCTACGCGCGCACTCATCCCAGAGCGACTTCGCCACGCACTATGGGAAGAAATAAATGGCGGGAGTTGACTCCACATGTAGTAACGAATGGGTTATTGGAAATGTACCATTGTTTTGTCCTGAATATTTCCACAGCCTAAGTACTAAAGGATTGTGACTGTGGGACAGACATACAGTCTGACATACAATAGGCTACACGTGTGCACAGTGAATAAACAATGACCTATATGCCCAGAGTTCTTAAATTAACATAGTTGGATTTTAACAGAAAGACTGATAGATATTTCTCTCCATATACATATCAAAGACAATGCCATAAATCAGTCAAAGTAAGTGACAGACTCAACAGTAGCACACAGCATGCAAGGCAGCGATGCATGCATGCAAACATGTTTGTCCAGCTGAGATTTAGTGTCTCCATCTCTCTGTGGAAGAGGTTGCACATGACCTGTACGGCCACACTGAGGTGCTCCAACACAAACACAGACACAAAACAACACCACGCTGTTTGTCCAGTTGACCCAAATCAACACCAATACCTAGCCTGTTTGTCCAAAACACACTATCTGCTCGCCACGTTTCTACTTCGCCACAACCTAATGTTAGTAACAAATGTAGGGGAGAGCCGCCAAGGTTGTAACGCTTCACGGTTGTAACATGGACGTTATCTCTTGATTGGTCAACGCCACCATGACGCCATCGCGTCAGTATGTGTAGAGCAACGTACTCTACGTGCCCAGGAAGTTTGAAGTGTTTACCTTCAAAATGCGTATAATTTTACACCTGGAGTATATGTGTGCTACAATTTTTGTCTTTGGTGTTGGTGAATAAAAATCCACATGGATGTGTTCATGCTTATGTTCTTCATGAGTTTGCATCGTGTTTAGACGGAATTCACGTTCATTCTGGTCTGTAAGCAACTGCAAAGAAAACTTGCAAAAGCGGGTCATTTGTAACATGTGTTACAAATGGTCCGCTTCCATTCAATGCCATTATATGTAGGCCTAATATTGACATATTTGACATATTGGCCAATATTATATGTTCTAAATTTGTATTGTATTGTGTAGTGTATTCTAAAAGTAGTTTAGGGTTGTATAACATTGTACAACTCAATCAATCAAACGTTTGTTTAATCAATGTATTGCCCCATTGAAAAAAAAGAAAAGGCCAAACTGGTACACCCGATACTATTTAATATTTCCCTTATGTTTGATACATTTTCTTATCACATCCATGGTATGAAAACGATGCTAAGGAGTTGCTTCAATGAAATATAATTGCTTTAAGCTGAAAAGGGGTTATTAGTTATTATGTGTAGTGTAGTGTAGTCAACATGTTAAGGCTCATACACACTGCCCGGTATTTGCTGCGATTATGCTTTCGGGGAGCATTGTTGGCGCTGTCCGACAAAAAACCCTGATCTGACGTTAAGTGGTGCCCAAATGGTAGATCACGATCTACAAAGGCTTTGCAGGTAGACCACATGACATGGCAGTAAAAATATATATAATTTTAATATAAAAAACGATTTTTGCATCTTCCGCTTTAGATGACCTGAGATGACTTGAGTGATTGACATCAAAAAGGGCCTGTCAGCTCAAACACACAATGCAATACTTGTTGTTGCTTACAATCATCAGTAGCAAAGTCAAATACCAACAAAAATAAAAGCCTACGATTTGCATTTTTCCCCCTCTATTTCCCATGCATGTGCGTTTATATGAAAGGCCCCTCAATTACATTTTGTCACTATTTGCAGCAATGGGATGATAGTTTTATTTGGTGGGTATGTTGTGCTGGTGGTTTTGAAAGTAGCTCTCAAGTCCATAAAACAAACTAACATAGGCTACCCTTCTCTATAAGCAGAATCATGAATAGGCCTATTTAATTTATACAAAAGGAGAAGAGAGAGAGAGCAATGTGTTTGTGTCGCAAACTTTGTCTAATATTGTTTTAGAGCAGTGGTTCTCAAACATTGTCATGGCAAGAGCAAAGGACCCCCAATATTTTTGTCAATCTACAAAAATAATCCCAAAATCGCTGATAAATTAAATTACATTACTTACTAATCGCTTATTTGGCAACACTGGCCAGCTTTGTGTTGCAGCTCCGTGGCTGGGAGTTGGGAACTTTCTGTTACAGTTAAATGAATATAAAAGTACCACACAACTGAAAAGTTTCGCGACTGTGTCCGCAAGTTAGAGACGTGTGTGGCTATAATGACGCACAGCTGTGATGTAATCGCGCGTCTCTAAATTCTAAGCGTGTGTGTGTGTGTGTGTGTGTGTGTGTGTGTGTGTGTGTGTATATATACATTCCGTCGGTAATTGCCTGTAGGCTTCACGTGAATAATGTTGTGTGCGCGCGTGCGGAGAAATAGTTATTTAATGAATCGCATGTTGGTGTGTGTGTGTGTGGGGGGGGGGGGGCCTGTGTGGCGAAAATAGGCAAAGTGATCGGTGTAAGGGTGATATTGCGTGTGTGTGTGTGTGTGTGTGTATATATATACATTCCGTCGGTAATTCCCTGTAGGCTTCACGTGAATAATGTTGTGTGCGCGCGTGCGGAGAAATAGTTATTTAATGAATCGCATGTTGGTGTGTGTGTGTGTGTGTGTGTGTGTGTGGGGGGGGGCAGTTGGCTGTGTGGCGAAAATAGGCAAAGTGATCGGTGTAAGGGGGATATTTCGGCACAATCCGATTAATGACGAAGAACAATGTTGATGTAACTAAGGGAATCGTCGAGGCATTTAATTTGTAAATAAAGAGATTTAGATGGAATAAGCGAAATAGCGATCGTATAATCTCTCCTGGTCCTTCTTTCTCTCATCAATGTCCTGCGCGAGATCAGATTCTGTGCTGCGCGAGATGACATTGTGAAGCTAGTGTGGGGGCGGGGCTGGTAAGAGAGGGCAGTGTTGCCAGGTTTGCGAATTGTAAGCGAGTTGCAGTGTATGTAAGTAGCGTGGTGAAATTCCTTGTTTCTCGGCGTGTTGTGGCAACAGCTAAATACGACATTGAGGGGTAGAAACCATCCCGGGCGCGTGGTTCATGTAACATGTGTGTCACTGTGAAAGACTGGCCCCATTAAGTGAACGTAGTTGGCGTAGTAGACGCCAACATGACGATTTTGGTAGACGCCAACATGACGATTGTGACGTAGGCTGTTGACGTTGAGCAATAACAGCGTGTTTCATAAAAGTAATATTTGCCACACTTTGCAGACACTTGAACGGCTAAAAAATAGCCTATGTCAGTTCGGGGAGCGTGCCGAATTTATTTTGCATATAGAGATGTGTGGTAAAAGTGTGGTTCGGTCGGAGATAGAGCACAAAGAATGAGTATGGGTACCACTTCTCACTTGTATAAATAGATAGACCGTAGGTTGCCTGGTGTAATATGCTGTCCCAGAGCCTGCTGATCCAGACCTTATAGAGTATAGATAGACCGTAGGTTGCCTGGTGTAATATGCTGTCCTAGAGCCTGCTAATCCAGACCTTATAGACCGTATAATGCTGTGATACTGCTTGCTATATTAGTGTACATTACAGCAGCTGAAGCAGCCCATGGTTGGGGTGGCTGGGATCTTTGATATCATTGTGGATTAGTGGAATGAAAACATAAGCGCCCCATCGGAAGAGGAGGGCTGAGGGCGGAACAAACAGGCCAACATCCTGTTATCCACATTCAATTGGGCGGCACCCTACTGCACCCTAAGACCCTACTGGTCAGAGGTGTGACTGCAGGCGGACCCGTGGATTTGTGACGAGGAAACCCTGTGCCGCTGGAGTTTTGAACATTGAACATTGAGCGCCCGTTCGCACTTCCGCATTTTGAATCGAAAAAATGCAGAACAGGAAGGAGAGGTTGGGAGATAGCCACCGGAAGGAGAGGTTGGGAGATAGCCACAGGAACGGGAGGTTGGGAGGCAGAGAGTAGAGATTGTGGAGCAACTAAGATTGTATGAGATTGTGGATTTGTGACGAGGAAACCCTGTGCCGCTGGAGTTTTGAACATTGAACATTGAGCGCCCGTTCGCACTTCCGCATTTTGAATCGAAAAAACAGCAGATGGCGCTGTTTGTTCCTTCTATTTTGCCAATGGGTTCATATCATGAGGGTCCTCACAAGTAAAGTACTCGTGTCCTCACAAGTATAGTAAGTAGAGCGTGTGTGTGTTTAAGTGTGGGAGCAGTTTCTTGCAGCATTACTGTCATTTCAGTAGCTTCAGGGCAGATGCATAAAGATCAGAGGAGGGATAATATTAATAAGGAGAGAGTGGACTGTGTCTTCTTCTGGCTGGCCAGCCATCGGCAAGTAAAAAAAGAGGAGAAATGTGAGGCACTTTGCTCAGGGCTAAAGTTGAAAGCGCTACACATCGGGTCATAAGATCACAGACTCATACCGGCGGGCCGATGGAAAGCAGTCATCTGTGAAGACAGCACACTGCACCGTGGTGCTATCTGTCTTATATCCACCGCTGCAACAGATAAGAGCACTTCGGCATTGTATGAAGCTTTGGTTCTTCTAACCCTAAAATGTCCACATCGCTCGTATCTCGTATTATTCCCGGCAGGCAGCGTGTCTGTCTGTTGAGGCCAGCATGCAGTCAGTCAGTCAGGCAGGCAGGAGTGGGCGAGCGTATAGCGGAGCACTCAGGACGTCTTGTAGTGCTCTGTCGCTGTGTTGTGTTGCATTGAATTATTCAGTTATGCCATAACATGGCCCACATGACCCTTCCCAGTTCCCAGTCATGTGCTCTCCGCTGAATGTGTGTGTGTGTGTGTGTGTGTGTGTGTGTGTGTGTGTGTGTGTGTGTGTGTGTGTGTGTGTGTGTGTGTGTGTGTGTGTGTGTCCTTTCTTTACTTTTCTTATGTTTTTGAGCAATCGAAACATTATGTGTTTTTTGAACGACAGGGGGAAAGTTGTATAGCCTACAGATCCTCTTGGAAGTATAATTGTGTGGTGTTTACTAGTGACCAGGAACTTCAGTTTGAACTGAATGATTGGATTTGTATTTCTTGATAAAAAAACAAAAATACATAGAATTTTGTCTATCGTCTCTGTCGGGTGGAATCCTCATATGTACAAAACTGTTACTTTTCAGGATTCCAATTCAAACATATCAAAAGTAGCAGATCTACAAGCTCGAAAGGCATCGCGTCACGCTTCGTCTCCAGCTTGTAAATCTTCTACTTTGCATTTTCAGGTCAGGATACCAATTTCTTCCAATCAGGAGACAGGATGAGCAAGTGAAATTGGAAGTGATGACACAAAGAAACAAATGGAAACGGAACACTGTAAATGTTAAGCTGATAAATGGGTACTCTCTCCTGATGGGATGATATTTGGCACCCCACCTGCTGAAAATGTATTTTCTGTTTATTAAAGAGCTGGAGAGACAGGCAGACCCTGTTTAACCCTAACCCTGCCTGAACAAACACTCTCTACTATTACTATAGCAATGATTGCTAGCAGAATATAGAGCTTTAACCTATAAATAACCCTGAGGCCGGTTCTACAAAACTGTTACTTTTCCGGATTCTAATTTAAGAAATGGCAAAATAGCATTTTTTCATTTTGCGGTGCATTTTGAGCTTGTAGTTCTGCTACCTTTGTGTGAAGCTGTAGATCAAGTAGCACATGAAAAATGCCTTGAATACCTTTAAAACATCATGTAAAATTGCATGTGTGTGATGATTTCAGTACCTGCATGTCACTCTCTGTCACTTGTAGGCCAAAGGTCAAAGGTCAACTAAACTTTACTCGACCAAAACAAACTCAATCCCTCCCCTGTGTCACGTTAGACACCCATCCAAAGGAGGCTTTACTCTGCTCCACTTTAGACACCCATCCAAAGGAGGCTTTACTCTGCTCCATTTCCCCACATCTGACATGTTTCTGTATGTACAAAAGAATTTTACTTTTCAGGGATTTTCCACCCCAATTGTTCCAATCTTCATTATGATGCGTTTTGATGCATTTTTGATGCTTTTGTGTGAAGCTGTAGTAGGATCAAATCCGACATTAGTCGACGGGAAACTAAAGACAAACATTAAACCTGTGTATAGGAGGGGCTAGCGCCACTCAAAAACAAACTAAATCTGGAGCAACGAGATGCTTGCTCCATATTCAGTGGTGTCCCGGCCGTCCCGACAGCATGGGGACAGCTTTGAACGACAGCATTAGAACAGGTTCTGAAACAACGACCCACATGTGTATGTGCACCTGTTGGAGAGGGCGTCGTCACCGGAGCTCAGCTGGCAGTAATGTGGCTCAACCTGTTAAGTGGCACCCAGTGACGGGGAGTGTTATGGGTCCTTTGTACTCGCATCCTGGTTGGGAGAACCAGCTTCTTTGTCTAGATTAGTCCACAACAACAAGCATGTGGGTCTTTCTTTGATGTCCAGTAGCCAGGTGTAGTGCTGAGCTCCTGCTATATAGCCTGGAATCACCTGCAGACTGCTTCAAGTAGGGATGTTAATAGATTAATCGAACGTTAAAAACGTAACAATGAATGAAAGATTATTCGGTTCTATCATTGGGCGGTTTCCTGTGAATTAAATGCTGTCTCCGGTAAAAAAAAGTCTCCCCCACCATGGTAACCACAGAAACGTCTCTGCTTTTGCATGTGATGTGACAGACGAGACAGTGCACTTTTCATTTCATTTTATTCCTTGAAAAAGATGCCATTGCCTGGCTCTGTATCTCAAATGGTCAAATAAATATTTAATTAAAGAATATAATAGGCTATGCCTTTTGTATTATTTCTGTATATCAGCAATTCTTATGTTAGACATAAAGTTATAACTAATGTTGTGTGTGTGAATAAAAAAATGTAATGCACAATTTATGTAAAGCGCCTTGGATAAAGGTGCTATATATAAATGCACCATTTACCATTTACTAATGATAAGGTTATCAATTATCAATGAATGAGTTAATTGATAATTGATATCTCTAATCTGAAGGACTTGATCACGTTTAAGGTCTACCATTAATACCAGGAAAGCATCCATGTCATTTTAGAATTTAGTGTTGGCTATTAAAAACAACAGCAGACATACAAGCTTACGCCGCATCACTTCGTGACGTGCTGCAAGCTTGTAGGACTTCTGCTATTTTTGAAATTTTTTGAAGAATCTTGAAAGTGTGAGAATTACGGATTTAGAAGGCATTTTGTATAGAATTGGCCTCGTCCAGACGGGCTCAAAGTTTACTGGTGGGCCTGATGGCATTCACCATTTACCTAAATGTGTGAAATGTATTTATCCTGCCTTATAGGGTAATATATACACTTTCACTTTGACTTAATTGTGTTTTTTTGATTGTTAGTTATATATGTTTTATGTTGTGCATGTTTGCAGCTTTTCCTGCATGCTGCGTGGAACAGGGTTCTTCCCAGATTTCAAACTCAATGGATTTACCATAGCAACCTGCAGGAGAACATGAGAAAGCAAACAGTGTCCTGTTGTGTTAATTTTTTTGTCAAGTGGTTAGTTAAGTAAATATACTTATTGAAATTGCCACTTTGCAAAAAACTATTTATATATCGCGTTATGATATTCTATAAGGGTTTTATAGTGTATCACTTGTAATGTGGGCAATACATTTTCCTTTCATACATCTACAGTAGTCAAGCTAAAGATAGGGAAGGATTGAGAGAGAGAGAGAGAGAGAGAGAGAGAGAGAGAGATAGAGAGAGCGAGAGGGGTTGGGGTGAGAAAGGTGGGGTGTGGTCCGTGGTATATCAAAGTTATGGGGGAACTATAAGCATTTGCAGCATCGCGAAGCAGCAGATATTTTATAGCTCGGGGAGCGGTGCTGCCAAGCATCCAGAATGTGCTGACGTGATTTGAGGCAGAGTCAAATAATATGCTGAATAAAGTGTATATAACTCATTGGAACTAAGCCCCCGTTGCCTTCCTGGCACCCGTTTAAAGCTCACACCCACACTCTGGAAATAGCTGATGGCATTGTGAGCTTGTAGATTGGGTATTTCCGGCATACAGGCAAGTCAAAATCAGGTATTACGACCATCGTTATTTAAAATAAATAGATGCCTCATTGGTCGCTGCAGTTCATTGGAGCGACCTGTCTGCAACGAGAGGAGGACGTAAAGCTGCCTCGCTGCCGGTCGCTGCCACTCAAGTGACTACTGGCCAATCAAATCACGTCTTTTCCGGGATCTACCATTTACATTGCCAAAGCAAGTGACGCTGGCAAAGCAGGAGTCGCGCCTCTGATTGGCCTACTGAACTTCCCCTTCGATTCTTCCGCTTTCCTTCCGTTATGCTTTGCAAGGAATCTCGGGAAAGATTGCCAATATCGCCTTTTATATGATTACGACGCCATCATGGCTCGCTAAAATACATTTGTCTAAATCAAGTATAGATTTAGTCGACGCAAAACTTATTTAGTCAACTAGATCTATAGACTAAAGCAAAAATATTTCAGATGACAAAATGGAATGAGCCAGACTGGGCAGCCAGAGGTCCTGTTTGAGTGTTTGTTGCAGGTTTGATTCCAGGCCAGAAATGGGTTGATGTAAATGGCGATGTCACTTCTCGCCCTCAGGGCGTCTAACTGGTATTAGACTGGATATTCTCTGTGATTTTGTACTATTGTGATATGGCATATGTTGTTCTATAAAAATATAAATATCGGGGAAAAATCGGTATTGGCAGATACTCAAAATCAAATGATCGGAATCGGATCGGTAGTTAAAAAACGTGATCGGGACATCCCTGCTTTTAACCCCTGGCTGTGGCTGCTCACTCCTAGTAGTTCTAGGATGGGTAAATGCAGAAGACAATTTCACGCAAAAAACACCCCAGGGAGTGGGGACTATTCTAGCGAACAGAGGTTCTTCTGTAAGCAAACTTCAAGGTACACAACATCGACATTACAGCAAAGTGGAGGAATCTCAGTTAAACCTAGAACCTCATTACATAAAACAGAAATGCCATTGGTTGCAATATAAGATAAGATAATCTAATGGCCTTTTTTGTGCTGAGCCATTCATCCCTAATGAGCGACACTGAGCTTTGCCGGTAGTGCTGCTTTATAGTTAAAAGGGATTTTTACCTCTTTTGTCTTTTCTCTCTCTCGCACGCGCACACTCTTTCCGGTTATTATGACGAACGAGGCATTACCAGGCCTGTGGAGGTATAAAGCTGATTAAAATGATTGTCTAATGTAGAAAAATGAGCCCTCCTTTACAGTATGCAGAGCCTGCCTGTGTGAATGGAGGAGCACATGTTTTGGAAGCAAAGGACTAGCGATGAACTCGTTTGTTTACAGTGGTGGTCTCAAGTACTATATTATAGCACAGTACACTGGAGTTAATATGACATGAGGTCCTCTGTGGCCTACAGTACAGGATGCTTGTAGGATTATTTCCATGCCATGCACTCCCGAATCTCTGCCCCCCACACTTGATTGATTAATTGAAATATTTATTAACAGTTTGCAGAATTACAGTACATTTCAAGCACAAACTCAATACAAAGACTGTTAAACACAAACGGTGCCAACACAAACATTAAACACCATTAACAATAAAGAGACAATATGACGTAAATGACACATTATGACGTAAATTTCAATCAATTTGTCAATGGTGTTTACAAAACAAACATTGAACTAAAGACAAACATTAAACCTGCGTATAGGAGGCTATAGCGCCCCTCAAAAATGTGAGACTACAAAAAGGTGTGGTGGCCACAAAGCCTTCCGGATAAAGAGAGAGAGTTCAGACCTGAGGACTGTAGAGAAAAGATCAGCTGTATTAGTGCGCTGACAGCCGTGGACCGTGTCACATTATGCTGTCTCCTCCAGTCCTCCTCACTTTCCACAGACACAGGTGACATCGTGACACCGTGACAGACACAGCTCATTAAAGCCCCATACCGCCTCAAATGCAATTACACCTGCCTTCATTCATTCACTTTTTAAATCTCTTTCTTTGCTTCTTTCCCTTTCACGTCCAGTGTGCCCTTTTCCACCTTGATGTGATGGACAGTAGGCTACGACACAGTGGTCTTCTGCACACAATGTGTATCTGCAAAGTTACTTTCAGGTCATCCTGCCATGGTGAGCTTGTAGATAGGCTGTTGTTGCTACAGTATGTGATAGGCTACTGTCGTACTACGATTTAGAATAAAATAGGGTGAGTTTATTTATGTTATGACGGGACACGGCCACACTGTTGTTTTTCTACATAATGCAGGACAATTGTAGAGGTTCTACTTCTGTATACTGTTGCTCTGTATTGTTGAGTATGTATAACCTTTAAACTCCGCTTCTGGGCGTCTGAATTTCCCCTGTGGGATAAATAAAGGTATCTGTCTATCATCTATCTAAAGTTTCTTATTCTGTGACATTTCGACACATAGACTTGAGCCAGGAGGCAAACCAGTGACCTTCTAATTACAACAACGTCCTCTGTCTACACATAGCTATGGCTGCTCCCACATTTCGTTTATTTTTAATACAATGACCATGCATTTCATGCATTTTAAAGTATAAATTGATTTAAAAAGTAGAGCCAAAAAGAAGAAACAACATCAATGACTTCTTAACTGTGCAGTCAGCCAATATTGACTGAATTATTCAGTTTGATGATATTTGAATGACCATACATATCGTCACTTTTGGGCAGAAATCTTGTACCTCCAACTCTTACCTTTTTGTGTTTTTTCGTAAATTAATGCCCTATTGCATGAGCTTGTAGGCTACAAAAAGGAATAGTTTTGGACGTACAAGGATTCCACCCGACAGTAACGATATTATATGGCCCATAGGATATGGACAAAGCTGTGAATCGACGAGTTTCATCAACATTGCAGGTGTTCGGAAAACTTTAATTATGCTCTTTCTGTCTTCAAGGTTTTTGTTTAATAAAAAGCCACCGTATGTTATGACTATGAGCTACTTTCTGTGAAGAAATTACGTTATCTTCCAAACTCCAATGCTCCATGAATGCCACTCAGTCTAGGGGGTGTGCCCCAGTGGAAAAGTGATGCATGTGCATACTTTATAGTGTGCCTGTGTATAGTTTAAATGTGCAGATTTTGGTTATATTTTTTTATATTATACTGTTTAGACTGATGAGATATATATAAACCAATATGATATATTGGTTTACCTATGTTCCTAGATTACTATTTCTATGCATTTGATGTGGACCTCTATGGGGACCTACCACGCGTCACAGACAAAGTCAGAGAGAGAAGGATGAGGCTGGCAGGGCACTGCGTCAGGCACCCAGAACTTGAGGCAAGTAAATTGACCCTATGGGAGCCAACCCAGGGAAAAGCCAGGAGGGGAAAGAAGCACAGTGGCACCACCTATGTAGACGTGCTGCAGCGCGACAGCTTGGCTGACAAACTGCAGAGCTCAAGAACCTGATGTTGGATAGGAATTTGTGTATCCCGAGTTGGTGTTGGCTAGACCTCACTCTCGCAGCAACTAACTAACTGATGTAACCTCGAGTTTACCTTGCTATGGGATTCCTAAACTAAATGCCTAAATTGTAAAATATTTTGTCTCTACACTAAATATCATTTCCGAAAATAGCCGATCTATAAGCTCACAACTCAATATGAGCTATAGCAGATCTGCAATCTTCGCGGATTGTTTGCCCCAGATTTGGGAGCTAAAGGGTTGAAGTTAAAGTTTAAGGCTGTCAGAGTTCAACGTCGTCAACAGAGCCATTGGTGGCGGTTGATGGAAGTCATTGCTAATAGCAGTTTATGGTAAACAATTTCCCTCCTCGTTACCCACGCTGTCAAAACACAGTGACACGGTGGCAGTAAAACACAGTTTAAATGCAACCTAATGGCAGCGCCACAATGATGGGCTCTCAGCATTGTCTGTGGATACAAATTGTCTCAAACAAGACTGACATCTATGATATCATTGCTGTCGGGCAGAAACCTCTTATCTCCATATTGTTTTGTAAATTAATGCCCCTATACTTGATCATATACAGTGTACAAAGCATTGAAAGTAGCAGATCCACAAGCGTGAAAGATTTTGGCCAAACATCACGCAAATCGGTACAAATGATCTCTATAGCCATGTGATCAAGACTGATCTGTTAAATTTTTCATATTCCATCCTGATTGCCTAAGAAGACTGACATCAAAGGTTTGCAGGAGTGGTTTGCTTTGAACAAAATGCCTCACATCATGAACGCCGTGTCCGATTGCTGTGAAAGGCAGAGGATGAAATGCCACCCTTTTCACGGCCTATTATAGCCCACCAGGAGGCCGATTAATGCAGAACACTTTTTTTTAAATTACTCCTACACATTTTGTCCAAACATCACCCAAATCTGTCCACATTATGTCTATGTTATCAAGACGAACCTGTCAGATTTTTCATATTTTATCCTGTTTGGTATTAAATTCATCAACATTAATCCCACAACTTCTACAGACTCTACTCACTCAATGACTGAATTACGAACATTGCTGGCCCCCAATAACCTACTTGACCTGGCAGAGACCTGTGCTCAGAGGAGAACGTTTTCTAGCTGTGGTCTGTTTAGGCCTGACAGCTGCCAGCCTGCCACCACACATGTAGGATAAGAGCCAGAAGGTGGTTAACACAAGCATTGTCTCTCGTGAGAAATTTTAACAACTGGACCGGACATACAATTACAACCTCATGTGCATGCATGTGGCAAAAACACTATCAAAGGAATTGTAAACCAGTGACTGCAAGAAATGTGTCCGGCATGATGTGCTTTGTGATTTGATTTGTGTTGATCAAGTGCACACGTGTGTGTGTGTGTGTGTGTGTGTGTGTGTGTGTGTGTGTGTGTGTGTGTGTGTGTGTGTGTGTGTGTGTGTGCGCGCATGTGCGCGTGTGCAACCCCCACCACCCAACGCACACCAATCCGCCCTACGGTATCCTCACTCTCATCAACACACTAAACTAAAACTATGGACTAACTATATACAGACAGGCACAGTGGAAGTGTTACCCCACACTTTACAAATGGGTTATATAAAGCAATGATTCTCAAACCTTTTCATGAGAAGGACCCCAAAATCTATATGTATTTGGCCACAAACCACCCATGTGAAAATGTATTTTTGCCAGGGACTGCCAGAAGATTCAAAATTATTCAAAGCACTTTCAAGAGCTTTGAAAAATCTTCAAAAATAGCAAATGTACAAGCTTGCAGCGTGGCACGAGGTGACATGCTGTGAGCCCCACTTCGAGAACCCATACTATAAAGACAAACCAGTAGTAATCTTTTTTTATTTATTTATTTATAATTATTATCCCACGATTTTGTAACCCATTTTTCACCCCTGTGTCAATTATCTAATGTAATCCTGGGCTCTACACACCCTCCGCCAACCTGGGGAGAGCAACGGACTTGAACTCATGCTTCCTTCATGCCTGAGTGTCCAAGTTGCTCCTTTACACCTACACCAGGGGGGAGTTTCCCTGGTTGGACGTAGCGCATGGAAGGAACACGTTATTCCAACCAGTTCCTTTCCCCTCCATCAGGCGCCCCGGCTGGCCAGGGGGAGGCAGTTTAGAGACCAGGATTACTGCATGCTTTTTGTGAGGGTATACTACCCTAGGGGACACGGGGAGAACATGCAAACTCCACACAGAAAGGCCCTTTCGCCAACCCCGCCTCGGGTATGGGCACTGATGAAGCGGAGGAGGAAACACGCCGCCAGCACCCGCAGCGCCCTGAGCGGGAATCGAACCCAGGACCTTCTAGCTGTGAGGCGACATCACTACCAACTGTGCCACCGTGCCCCTAGTAGTAATATTCTTTAATGAGCCTGGACCCCTGAGTGAGAGAACAAATTATCTATATCTGATCCCAGGTTGAATAAGTTAAAAGAAATAAAATCACGAACAACATTATACATAATCTGATTAAGACACTCTTTTTGCAAGCGTCTCATGTTTTGTGTGAACATGCACCCTTCTGGTCCATTCGTGCACTCTAAATGAGCTACCGGTGAGTTATACGGTTTTACTGTGTAAACAGCAAGGTTTGGAGAAGGACTTTGATGAATGACTCGGCGTCTCAATCGTACAGCTGAAGCCACGCAGCGTGTTGTAATGTCGACTCAAAGGCATGTAAACATCAAAGTGGAGTTTAAGCCCAGATATAAAGCACAGAGGAAGAGGGCTGGTTGAAC
This sequence comes from Protomyctophum bolini, assembly GCF_963924005.1. Lineage (NCBI taxonomy): Eukaryota > Metazoa > Chordata > Actinopteri > Myctophiformes > Myctophidae > Protomyctophum > Protomyctophum bolini. Next base: position 18,016,270 of record NC_137863.1, read on the forward strand.
ACCAGCCAGTCAGAGCTATTAATCACAGGCTGCACCACCACCAGTACTCCATACGGTAGTTCTCCACTTGCAGCTGGCAACAAAAAATGACACACCACTGCCAGAACAGTTATCTATGTAGTAATCTATGCATAATTCAGAGAACGTGTTGTTATTAGGGATGAAAACAAGGAGCACCACCGGAAGAGGAGGGCTGAACAAGAGTCAGCAGACTGACATCAACAACTTGGAACATTCCATTACACCCAAAAGAGTAATTCACTTGTTCACCCAAGAAATGACTTTCTCATTAGCACCACTGCCAACAATTACCAACAATACCAAAACACATTTACCAACAATACACAATTACCAACAATTCCAAGGGTGAGCCAGAAAGTAGCAGCCAGGAGAATGAGACTAGCAGGACACTGCCAAAGACATCAATAACTGCCAGCCAGCAAAGTAGTGCTGTGGGAACCAACACATGGGCATCGATCAAGAGGACATCCTACATTAACATAATGTGGATGTACTCAAGAAAGACCCAGGAGTGCAAAGCACCAACGAGCGGGCCGGATGTATGGAGAACCGGGATGACTGTAAGAGACGATGGAGGGCTCGTCCGAGGACAACCTAGAGCAGGGATGTCAAACTCAAATACACAGTGGGCCAAAATAAAGAAATTGGTACAAGTCGAGGGCCGGACTGTGTTTCAACACACGGGCACCGCGGTCATGAGGACGTCCCAGGCAAACAGCACAAAAGTAAATGCATTTAAATGCATTATTATTAAGCCCAGTTTCCTGTTCTATGATCCTCACCAAGCACTGCTTTCATAGTAAAATGAGAACATAAATCAAATCAGTTGCATTCATTTCTTATCATAGTCTTCTTAGGTAATATTCTTTCATTACAGCCACACTGTCTCCACACAGAGGTTTTCCCTCTGCCTACCACCTGACTTGAAAACCCCCGTTTTCAGAGTCCACCTTCATTTAGCCATTTTTGGGGAGAGAAGTAGCTGAAAGTTGACCACAAGCGATATACTTTCACTGCTGATCAATAGTGAAGAGTAGACGCATGCTTGTGCTTGCGGGCCCTCGATATGTGCCAATGCACTCTCAGTGCATTGTCGTAGTATTATGGTGGTCCGTACAATATACCAGAGGGCCAGTTGTAGTACTAATTAAATATTATATCATCATCATAGGTTTCCAGATTGCTCATCCCGTAATTCCTTGAATACAAGCAGAATTTCCGTGTGTATACAAAATTCTTTCACGTGAATGAAGAATCCTTCGAGTATTTTGCCTTTTTCTTCTTTCACTGTCTGGGTTGTAGTGCAGTAGCAGTAAAAGTATGGAAAATCGGAAATACACAGCACAGCACAGCAAGTACAGTACAGTACAGTACAGTACAGTACAGTACAGTACAGTACAGTACAGTACAGTACAGTACAGTACAGTACAGTACAGTACAGTCTGAACTACCCCTTTAGTAAAATACACACAATGCCCTATAGCTTGGGTTTTTGGCTAAACACACTGTTATTTCTTGTTCAAAGCTTTGCCACGCAGCTTCTTGTGTTTGCGCTGCTGCTGTCACAGAAATACATCTTGGGTAAGTCAAAGCTCTGAGAAAAGCCAAAGTTTCTGACAAGGAATTACAAGCTGGAAGCTAGGTCTTTCATGTGGCTGTTGTTTCTACTCTCAATAACAGTTTGCTATAGTTAAAGCAGCCCCACATACAGTATAAGTAAGTATGTCCATGTGCCATATGTGTATGTATGCATGTGTCGAACCAATTAACACATGTGCACACATATCGTACCGTGTATAAGTCTGTGTTTGTGTGCATGCATGCGAATAAAATTAACAATTGAATGTCTGTACAGTGTGTGTATGAAAAGCTAAGATTTTTGCTATAATATACTGTATTTAGCACATTGGTTCTCCCAGCAAAAGTAGCTGGTATTATAAATGGGGATTTGATTGATTGATTGATCGATTGAATACTTTATTGCAGTTTGCAGTTCAATACAAGGTCTGCTAAGAGGATTTAAAACCCAAGAAAGCCTATGGTTGGTTTTGATTGGGGTTCTGCAGATCCATGGCTAAATACATTTAACATTTGATTTATTAATTTTTTACTTTGAAAACCACTGATATAGACAGGATTTAGACGTTTGTAGAATCTGCCTCAGGTCTTAATGGGTTAAGTATGACTGGTGGTGATAACTGACTATCCGAGGAGGAGGTTTTTGGCTTAAAAGCACACTCACTGTTTCGCCGTCCATCTCATATCCCATCCCATCCAGGCCAATGGCTTTCCTCCTGTGGGACCGACCCACAGTACTTTGAATGTTATTTTTAGGTTGGGAAAAGCTCATCTGCTGTTCCCTAGGTGAGAGATGCCCAGCCCATCTGAGTGTGTGTGTGTGTGTGTGTGTGTGTGTGTGTGTGTGTGTGTGTGTGTGTGTGTGTGTGTGTGCGTGCATGAGTGCGTGTCCGGCTTGTCCCTGGGCTGCACACAGCACAGCAGCTGTCTAATGTCATGCACATCTCTGTCTGCCCTGCCTTTCTGACTTCAATGAAGACTTTCTGTCTTCAAATGTTAGAGAGCGTAAAAAGGGGGCTCCTTTCCGGGTCCATTTTTTTTACACTCTCTGGGTTACTACTATTGAGGAGAGACTTCCGCAAACTCGACACTCTCTGGGTTAAATTAACGACTTAACTCTGCACTCTTCAGTGCATGTGACTCATTCACTCTTGAGACATCACTCTCCATTCTTGTGTTTGCATTTTCATCTATCTGTCTATCTATCGTCCCCTAGCTCAGTGGTTCTCAAACTTCATGTGTTATTATATCTACATTTTTGATATTATTCAAATATTTGCACAAATATATACAAGCTCACTGTGAGCTTGTGTATCCTGCAAAAAAACCTTTTTGCACTGCTCAGTTCACACGGGTTGTGATATTTATCCTATCATCAAATCATGTGATGTGTTTCATATTGAGGTAGGAGGAGGATGATTATATTGATGGCTTGTGTGATGACAGCGGCAGTGCAGTGGTGCCAACGAGTGCTGGTCTCTCGCTGTGTCATCAGGAAGAGTAATGAATGAACACTATACTATATGAACTGATTTCAAGGAGGCTTTATTTTTACCCTTCACTCAAGATATGAATATGATGCACGCATTCATGTGATGCAATGAACTGTGTTGTTTGAATCCACATGCTTATCTGATCCCCATTCCTCTCTCTCTGCCTCTCCCTCTCGCATGCACACATGCACGCGCGCACACACACACACACACACACACACACACACACACACACACACACACACACACACACACACACACACACACACACACACACACACACACACACACACACACACACACACACACACACACACACACACACACAGATATCATATGGTATGGTATGGTATGGTTATGGTATGGTATGGTATGGTATGGTATGGTATGGTATGGTATGGTATGATATGATATGATATGATATGATATGATATGATATGATATGATATGATATGGTATGGTATGGTATGGTATGGTATGGTATGGTATGGTATGGTATGGTATGGTATGATACAAGAATGTCTGGCCATATTGGCCACATAAAAGGGGATGTCCCATGTCCCACCCAAAGAGAGAGAGAGAGAGAGAGAGAGAGAGAGAGAGAGAGAGAGAGAGAGAGAGAGAGAGAGAGAGAGAGAGATACTTGAAATACTGCTGTCAACTTTTAAAAGTTTATACCGAGCTAAGCTTTATATGGATGTATAACTATTTCTGACAGAATATGCACACTCTTTTTATAGTTTTGTAAGAAAGTCTTCCTTCTATGTTGCAATGTAACAGACTCTGTTACTCTTACACTTATTTATTTCCATTTATATTAGTTAATTAGTTAATATTTAATTACCGGTATACATACATTGTTTTTGTTTTTTTGATTGCTTTATTCCAGTTTTGCTTTGGCAATGTAAACATCCCAATAAATGCCAATAAAGATACTTTGAATTGAATTTAAATTGAAATTATTTGAACTGAATTGAGAGAGAGAGAGAGAGAGAGAGAGAGAGAGAGAGAGACCAGTCCAACCTGAAGTGTTGGAGTCTTGACAGACAGATCACACAGACTACGACCCACTGTAACCTTACCTGACTATAGGTTGTCACCTCACCTACATACATTCCACATTAAACCATTAACAACAGATGTGTGGGTGCATGTGCGTGTGCCTACAATCCCTCCTCCATCATGACCAGAGCAATTCCAAATGTACCCAAAGCTTATGCTCCGTTAGCAATCTGTTTGATTCAATGGCTGTTTTCATTTGCACTGTTATTACTCACTTGATGATGATGATGACGATGATCATGATTCTTACAATTCTTCCTCTTATCCCCAAATTCTAACTTTTTGCGTGTTTTTCCCCCCATAAATTAACGCCCTACCTGATCATACCTCAGTGTCACACAAAACCACCAAAGGTAGCATATCTGCAAGCACAATACGTGGCAAATTTGGTCTCCCATGCAGGAGTAGACCCGGAATTTTATAGGGTATATAGGACATCAAAGCTATGGATTTGCAGCTTTTAAATCAACACTTGATTGAACTGGGACTCTGGGAGTGAACTGACTCAACATTAATGATTAGTGATTCTCAAAGTGGGGTCTATAGGGACCCATCCTCAGCCTCAGGGTTCTTTGAGGGGGGTTCCAAATGGACCCCCTTACATATCTGTAAATCTGAGAGTGTGCAAATAAGGGTCCATTTGGTTCCATTTTCAGTGTTGCCATGTCTGCTTATTAAACATTTCATGGCAAGGACCGCAAGATGTATTTGTCTGCAGACCCCCACTTGAAACATTTGTGCCAGAGACACGTGACGTCCCCATATAAGGTTTGTGTTATTATGTAAATAAAATAAAAATACTAGATATTTCCATTTCATATTTTCTTTTTAAATATAACATGAAATAAAAAGGCTGATCTACAAGCTCGCAACATGTCGCATCGAGCTTGTAGATTTTCAAATAGCTGTAGCCTAGTCGCTTCTTTTTTGGGCTGTTGTTTTCATAGACCTGCAGGTCTTGCAACATTTGGAAACACTGTCCATTTTGCACATTGCAAGCACACTCTCAGAGTAATGGAAATATATATATATATATATATATATATATATATTTTTTAAAACGTTTGAGAGAACCATAGGCTACTGGCCTGAACATAACTCTTTAGGACCCAGTGTGAAAAGGTGTAGTCCACAGGATTCCCCTGGCTGCATCCAGAGAGATCAAGTACGCATGCGCGGGCGGTCCTGCGATCAGCAAACACACGCACGCGCATGCACACACACACACACACACACACACACACACACACACGCGCGCGCACATCCCAACGAACGGAGAGAGAGACTGAGAGAGAGAGAGAGAGAGCGAGAGAGAGAGAGCCGGGGAGTCCACAAAACACACACAGCGGTGTGTTGATTGTACCTGCGTGGCTGCTGCGACTGGACTGGACGCCGAGGACAACACGCACCAACTTTTTGCCTCCCGGGATAAGTTATGAGGAATAGTTTGGGAAAGAAAAAACACTCCTAAGCGAGTTTTATTTGGATAAAGACGACAAGAGTCACTCGGGAGACGGGGAGAGGATTTATAAAGTGGAGCAAGAAGAGGAGAGGACACAACGTCGCTCGCGCGAGTGAGTGGCACTGAAGATGACAAGACACCGATAAGAGGATTAAAAAACCGCCAAAGAATGCGACGGGATATGAGAACTTAAAGAAGAACAACATTTTCATTGTGTTGTTTACTAGCCGCCGGGGTTTTGGCTTGGCAGCAGCATGGAGTGATAATAAAGAAGAAATGGCTTAAATATAATGTAACATTCCGTCGCTGCCTGCCCTGGTGTTGTTGTGGAAGTAAAAAGGAAGAGAGGAGAGAGAACTGCGCTCGCGCTGTCACACGAGCAGCAGCAGCGCGAGCTCATGTTCCTGCTGCGGTGGAAGAGAAAAAAGAAAGTTTAGCCGCTGTTGATAACTGGAATAATAGAACACACACTCTTTCTGTGTGTGTGGAGACCTACTACTGTGTTGTTGTGTGAGTGTGTGTGAGTGAGAGAGCACGTGTGTGTGTGCGTGCGTGGGAGGGGGGGGGACGTTATTTTTTTGTTTTGTAATTAACCTACAATGTCCAAACAAGTAGTGCAAAAGAAGAACCACTGGACCTCCCGGGTGAGCGAGTGCGCGATCTGCAAGGATGCGGCCACCGGTGAGCTGAACGTGCCGCTGCTGGGGGGCGCCGAGCACGGCCAGTTCGCCTACGTGGGCACGCCGCTCGACGGGGACACGGTGCTCTACAAGCACGGGAAACTGGTCGAGGGGGGTCTGCTGCTGGAGGTGGAGAACCTCTCCATATCGGGGCTGCCGCTGTACGACGTGCACACGGTCATCAGGAACTGCAGGGGGCCCGTCAGGTTGAAAACGGTACGGCAAGGTAAGGCTGGCGCTCATTCATTCATTCATTCATTCATTCATGACGACCTTTTATTGGGAGGCTACCTGCCTCCGAGGGATGGAGCAGTTGTACACATTGTTTGTTGTTTATTATGCGGGTTAGCACATTGTTTATTGTTTATTATGCGGGTTAGTGAACGGTAGTTAAACATGTTGCTGTCTCTCTCTCTCTCTCTCACACACACACACACACACACACACACACACACACACACACACACACACACACACACACACACACACACACACACACACACACACACACACACACACACACACGCGCGCGCGCACAAGCTGTGTGTGTGTGTGTGTTTTCCTTAATGATTATTTGTTTTTATTGATTGGACACTTTATTGGACAGAACAAATGCAAACGGCACAAAAAAGTCCTGGGAACTTGTTGTTTCCATTCCATTGTGGTCCCATATATTCAATGAATCAACATGCATAGCATAACAGAACACCAAAATGCAATATCATCAACACAAAACACTATTTTCTACATAGTATTAAAGGGGGTGGGGTGTAGGCAGTGAATGCCATCATCTTATTATTTTCAGGCCTGTTTTGAAGGGCTGGTGTCATGGCATTCCACACTTTGGTGTCAGTGCACAGTAGAAAGATAATTAAATGTTCTATAGGTGGGTGGCACCAGCCAGGTCGCTGTTGTCGCTCCCTCTAGTATTCTGGCTGTGGGTGTCGCTCAATATTTTGGGGTGGTTAGTCAGATTATATGAGGGTATTGTGGGCAGAGCACTTTTGATTATCTTGAAAGCCGATGCCATTTTTAATTGCTTAACCCTGTCTTCTACCCTGAGGCCATCCTTAGCTAAATGTGTTGGAGATAGGTGGGTTGTGGGCCCCAGGTAGGGAAGTGTGAAGAGTGATACAATATGGTACAACTACATATTGAGTTCAGTAGCTTGATGTCATAATATCAGTATCGTCTCTCCATGCATGGCACTACATTATACTATACTAGGCCACTGGAGGCCTTTTTGGTTGTATCCATTTATTTCATCTGCATATACTACTGATCCTGTAATACAATGGTTCTCAAAGTGGAGTCTGGGGGGGAGTTCCAGGGGGTCATCTTGTAAGGGGTGAGTCTCCCTGGCCCAAAACCTTTTCCGCAGCGAAATGCACATCGGTTTGGGGGTCCGTAACGTGAAAACAAGTTTGAGAACCACTGCTGCAATAAATAGCAGCGGCATGAACATCAGGCGAGTGTGTGGGCCTGGGTCACATTGGTCAGCTTGACTCAGCAGCATTGGCCAGGCAGCTTGACACTGAGCCATCCTGACAGCCTCCCGGTGTAGCAGAGCACACTGCCGGCCGGGGATGCCCGGAGCTGGGGCTCTGCCAAGTAGCCAGCGGTGGGAGACAGAAAAAGAACAACTACTCCTGAAGGACAGATGGCGTATTTATAACCTTGCGTAAACAACAACAGCTGCGTGGTATTATGACGTTGCTGTCGTGCAGAAACCTCTTAACTCCATATTTGAACCATTTCGTGTTTTTTTTCCCGTAAATTAATGCCCTACTCTATCATACTACAGCGTCACACGAAAGCATCAAAAGTAGCTTGTAGATCTGCTACTTTTGCCGTTTTTGAACGATAAAAGGTTTGTAATTCGGTCCTAATGCAGGGATTTGATTCATTTTTATTTGCGCGAGTTAACCTTGTGGAGCAGACTCTGCTATACAGTATATGAATACATATCTTTAGTTTTCGTTGTCTTAAATCAGTGCAAAGCAAGCTAAGCTACTGGTGGTATAACAGGCATACATACTGTACGGTAGGCCTAACGGCTTTGTAAAACATGTCGTCCAAGTCGGTTCAAACAATGTGCAGCCTAGTTCAGTCTCCTTTCATCTCCTTCCCTCTACTGTTGTTCATGAACATTCCAGACAATAAAGAGGAAACTAGCTTCTCTTGGCCAATCGTCTCTCTCTCTCAGAGCTCCCGGTGTTCCACCAGGACCCATTTCCAGATCCCATCCTGGGGGGGTGGATGATCTTTACAGTGTCATGTGATCAAATTCCATTTCCAATTCTTAATAATTCATGCTGTCTGGGAATTTCCCCTCCCTAATCAGCCTTAATTGGAGAAATATGTTTAGCAACAGGGGCCATCTGTAGACTCCAAGTGACCTAATTTTACCGACAGCCTCTTCCACTTACCACAGTCTTAATAAAGCAGTGATAGCGAGAGGATTTATTGTCACGGTACGTTGGCCTCACTGATCATATTCACGATGCTCACTATTGGCGTTGACGACTGCAATGACTTAAGAGAGGACATGTTGAAGTCGAGTTCCATGTCGGAAAGGTTTCATCACTCTCCTCAGTCACGTGAGCGCGGCAGCACGCACGCGTACACACAGAAGCACTGACATAGCTGCTGTGTGGCTGATCTGATAAAGAGTTCTGAACCGATACTGCTGAACTGATTGTAGTGTTTGCTCAATGCTCAGAGTATCATTGGAAGCTGGAAATGGCATGCGCAAGCGCACACACACACACACACACACACACACACACACACACACACACACACACACACACACGCGCGCGTGCGCACGCGCACACTCGGACTCAGACTCACATTCTCTCTTGCTCTCTCTCTCACACTCTACCAGTTCAGAGACTCTGCATGGCCACATTAGTCTGTATTGATCCTAACCAAAGCTGCGGGAAATCATTAAGTGGATTATGTAAGGAACAGTTCCAACAGAGAAGTTCTCCACACATAGGCCTACAATACATACTAGAGAGGAATACGTTCTTCTATTACTAGAAGAATGTTATTCTTACTCCCCACCTTGCAGTTAAAGAGGCCCAAATAAATGCATACATTTGAACATGTAAATTGTGGTTTTATTATGCACATATACGTACTCTACGCTCTTAAACAGTTCACTTTGTTGATGGGAAAACAATCTTTTTGGAACATTCACCCATCATAAATCAAAATATGGGTCTGTTTTTTTACATAACATAATCAATGTAAACAAAGCTATTACAGCCAGGCCAAAAATACAACGAGATGATGAACTGTTAATTTAAGGCTCATTCATAGTCTGGATTTTCGGTGGTGAGGTGACCACCGCTCTGGTGGTGAGGTGACCACCGGAGCTGAAAAAGCGTTGAGCGGTGGTGAGTAAAAACAGAAAGAAGGGCTAGTGAGTGGTGACGTCATGTTGTAGTTCAGTGGTCACCTCACCACCGAAAACCCAGACTATTTTTTTCCCTTTCTTTTTTTTCCCCAGGGAAGTAGCTGAGCACAGGTGCTCATTTTCAGCAACGCCCTGCACATAGAAACACAGACAGACACACACACACACACACACACACACACACACACACACACACACACACACACACACACACACACACACACACACACACACACACACACACATTAAAACCTGGGAGCTGACCAGTACAACCACAGTCTTATACTGTTGGCCACTAAGCAGCTCCAGGGGGAGCAGTTGGGGGTTCAGTGCCTTGCTCAAGGGCACTTCAGCTGAGTTCACCAGAGTTTTCCTGCCTGGCCAGGGAATCGAACCGGCAACAAGGGCGCTCCTCTAAGCCTTAGGCCACCGCTGCCCCAAAATATGAATGAGCCTTTAGTCTGCATTTTGTGAGTGATTACTAGAAGAGGAGAGATTATTGCAAACTTGTGGGCATTATGGTCCCCCAAAGTTTACAGACTCTATACTTTGTTTTGTTATAATGTATGCATGTGTGGGCATTTTTTATTTTTTTGTCAAGACGTCCACATAGCCTTGTGGCACCACATAGCGGGTAATACCCAGGACGTCCACAGACGTCTTGGGCACACAATCTTTAAAAGCCGGCGGTCTTTTAGTGGTCCCAGTCACCTGCATTGCTCTTGTCCGTTTATTTTTTGTTTATTTGTGGTCCACCTATACAGTAGCTAGTTGTGTTATATTGCAGGGCTGTGGTGCCATGAATTTCTGGAAGCAGAAACCCCCCCCCCCCCCCCTTCTCCATATGAGTAGCTTGCTAGGCCTCTCCTGTTGTAATGTACAGGTGTGTGTGTGTGTGTGTGTGTGTGTGTGTGGGGGGGGGGGGTTGCTAATTGCTATACTTGTGATGACCAAATGTCCCCACAAGTATAGTAGAATTTGAAAAATGTACAATTTTACAAGTTTTAGATTGGGGTTATACAGGATTTGACATTTGACAAGTTTTGGGGGTTGGGATTTTCCCCCACTATTTTATATGTAGTCGTGCGGCTGGCACCGACAAATTTAGGCTTGCGGTTAGAAATGCCTCCAAATAAAAAAGGGTAATTCCTAAAACCGTTGTCTTAAAATGTTTATGTCCTCACAAGTATAGTAATATACACCTGCGTTTGTGTGTTTCTGACTAGCATTGCATGTGGAAGTGTTTATTAGTGTTCCTCTTGTCTTAGCAGGAACACATGCCGTCTTCTACCTTTTGTATTCTTTGACAGCAGTGGAGCTGCTCCACTTCCTTCCTCTCCTCTCCTAGCCTGGCTTTATAGGCAGCAAGGTCTGGCTTTAATTTGAGGGATGGGGTGTGTGTCTGTGTGTGTGTGTGTGTGTGTGTGTGTGTGTGTGAGAGAGTGTAGGTACTGTATATGTGTGTGTGTGAAAGAGAGAGAAATAGAATGCACATCTGTATAGTGTAAACAACGCATCTGTAATGAGGCCACATGTACACGGTAACGGTCAGAAGAGAAAATTAAAACGTGCCGTTGCGTTCTTACTTTTTGAGTGTGTGTGTGTGTGTGTGTGTGTGTCTGAGTACAACCTATTGGCCCCTGCAGCTGATGCTGATTGGCCTATTGACCACAATGAAGGGCTTAGACATGAGGCGGAACATTTTCAAAGATTTCCACTCTGGAAAGGAGTTTCACTTTGTTGTGGTTTCTAAACGGAAGGCACATCTGATATTTCATTTTGCCGTTTTTTGTAGAGGCCTACATTCTACGTACAGCATGTGCATCTCTCTGCCCAGCGTTATGCACCGCATTGAAATACACTAGAGGCTGGGACACCGATACAGACGAAATGGGCCATGAAATGTTGTTGTCGGTGTCGCCAGATCTTGTGAGAGAAGTAAGCAACTGGGTCTACGAAAACAAACCCAAAAGCAGCGACTATAGCGTAGGCCACATGAGCATCGGATATATTTTAAAATGGCAAGCCCAATACATTTTCAAAAATAAATCTGGAAAAAAGGGACATTTCTTTATATTCTTTTTCAAACATCTGGTACAGGGTTCACAAAATAACCCTAACCCTAATATGTTAAATACATATTAATTTGTGTTTGAAAAACAGTTGTCTAAACAGAGGAAACAATCCCAAATGAGCAACTCCACTTGGCACTTTAGAAACAAGCCCAAAAACCGCAACCGGCAACTAACAATATTTACAAGCGACTTCACAGAAAAACAAGCCCCAAGTTGCTTAGAATAAGTGGACAATACATGGCATCACTGGTTGTCGTCTCCCACACGACAGGACACGACACACTCTTCCTGTTCTTGATTGCAGAATTCCGTTTGTCTTCCCGATTAGCTCAAGTGTAGCCTGTTGTATCGAGGCCTCAATAGGTGTTGGTCACACTTGCCGCTTGCAGTTACACACAATGTCAGGGGAAGGACTCACTGATTTTACAGCGGAGAGAGTTGTACTGAAGAGGACAATGGGCACATCCACCTCCTCATCCTGCACCATGCAGAGCTCCTGTACGTTCTCAGTGGTTAATCAACCTTTTCAGGCCGTGACTCCCCAAAATAATGAACCCCTCACCCTCATAAGCACTTGGAATGTATAGGAGTTGAGGCATTCAATTTAGTTTGACTCAGTTCAACAGCGCAGTGAGCTTAAAAGTGAGTTCAGTCATCCAATACATTAGGTGTGTGTATTCACTGTATACAGGAGGGGCATGATGTCTCTTATTTTTTTGTTGTTGAAAATATCTGTTTATATGGGTGATGATTGGAACAGACTGTGCAAAGAGGTCCAACCTGCTCTCCAAGTCCACACATTCTTCCAAGGTTGTGAACTAAGATTTTCCGAGTGGCTTTGTTTGAATGGCCAATATCATAGCACATATACATTTATAATAAATCTCTTTGGCAATAATTGCTACTAGCCTGTGAATGGAGTTACCAGGGAAGTGGATACGGAGAACACAATGTGCTCCCGGCCGTGTTCAAGGCTACTGTACTGGCGTAACTATTATAACACAAATGAGCCCTGGAGAGCCGCTACGAACAACATCTGTCAGCAGGTTGTACGAGGCTCAATGGTCACCACTTAAATATACTAGAATTTCGCCCGCCTTCGGCGGGCTCATCCCAGTGTCGTTGCAGCGCAATATGGGAAGAAGGAAATTGCCGGAGTTGACAGAGTCCACTTCATGTTTCAGCTGTGTTTTTAAACTCAGTAGTGTGCCCTGCAATAGAGCGCCGCAGTCCCCGCCCCCTTTCAGAAAAGCGAGTGGCCCAGGAAGTGAAAGCCCCATGCATTCTGCCATCGGCACTTTTAATATAATTTATTTAAAGACGGTTACGCCGCGGACAAAGCCAATTCGGATCGTGACGAATCATGACAATGAACACAATATTTTGGGACGATCAAATCATTAGAAAGAAGAAAAGAAAGTCAGGAGACAACACTATTGTTTTATTTTTCGTCTTATAAATTATTTGATCGGCCCAAAATATTGTGTTCATTGTCATGATTCCACCCAAGGTTTTTCACTCAACATTGATGGATCCACTGTTACACCCTCCACCCGCATCCGCAACCTTGGTATCATTTTTGACCCCACCCTTTCATTCCTCCCCCATGTTAACCAAGTCACCAAAACCGCCTTCTTTCACCTCAAGAACATTGCCCGTCTCCGACCCTCTCTGTCATTTTCCGCAGCCGAAACACTCATCCATGCTTTCATCTCATCCCGCCTTGATTATTGCAACAGTGTCCTCTACGGCACCACCTCCAAAGTCCTCAATAAACTGCAATATGTCCAGAATTCAGCTGCCCGCCTGCTCACCAGTACCCGTTCCAGAGACCATATTACACCTGTCCTCCGTGACCTTCACTGGCTACCGGTTAAACAAAGAATCCACTTCAAAACACTCCTGACCACCTACAAAGCTCTAAATAACCTGGCTCCCCCTTACCTCTGTGACCTCCTCAAACGCCATGCCCCCTCTCGCTCCCTCAGGTCTGGTGATGCAAACCTCCTCGATGTCCCCAAAACCAAACTCCGTACGTGGGGGGACAGAGCTTTCGCCTTTGCTGCCCCAACCCTGTGGAATGCCCTCCCTAAGGCACTCAGAGATGCCCCCACCCTTCAAACCTTCAAATCCACCCTCAAAACCCACCTCTTCAAAATTGCCTTCCCTAGCTAACCCTTTTCACTGTCTTTTAATGTTCTTTAGCTTTTAGTGTTATTTTTCCTTTTCTTTCTATTAAAGTTGTTTTTAATTTGTTGTTACCTCTGTAAAGCCCCCCCATGTAAAGCGTCTTTGGGTACTCAGAAAAGCGCTATATAAGTTTGAGATATTATTATTATTATTATTATTATGATTCGTCACGATCCGAATTGGCTTTGTCCGCGGCGTAACCGTCTTTAAATAAATTATATTAAAAGTGCCGATGGCAGAATGCATGGGGCTTTCACTTCCTGGGCCACTCGCTTTCTGAAAGGGGGCGGGGACTGCGGCGCTCTATTGCAGCTGGAGGGCGACGCGACACACACACACGCCCACACACACACACACACACACACACACACAGAGCGATGTGTGGATAAATCAGAGATTTGGGAAATGTGTTCTGAATGGGCCTGAATATATGTGTGTAGGCTGCAACAATGATTTCATAAAGTGTAGTTTAGTTTTGAACAGGCAACTAATGTAGTGATACACACACACACACACACACACACACATGATTTGTCGCTTTTAATTGATTGTTTTTTTTTACCTTGTTGTACAGCACTTTGTAACTGTTGTTTTGAAAAGTGCTTTATAAATAAAATTTACTTTACTACTTACACACACACAGACAGAGCGATGTGTGGATAAATCACTGAGATTTGGGAAATGCGCACGCAAGCACAGAATGCACGGCGTTACAGGAATCTATAGGTCACCCGTTTTGGTGTGACACACACGGCTTCCACATTTCGCTTCATACTGGGTGAAAGTGTCCTTCCAAAAATTATTTTTTCGCTCGAAATTGTTATTCACAATGACATTGAGTTGAGGTGTTTTTTTAGGGTAATTGTTGCATAAGCGCTATTTCGCAATGGAGTCCCGTGAGGCGGGCAATCTCACTCCCCTCCCCTGTGTCTGAAGCAGCTAGCATGGAAGCTATATGGAACCTTTCCCTCCGAGTGCCAGTGCACAGAACCATGCCGTTATCCACGCGTCCATCCGATAGCTTTTAATGTAAATGTCCCATCCACTGAGCAAAAGCGATATAAGCGCCTTATTCATTCACACACACACACACACACACACACACACACACACACACACACACATGCACGCACGCACACACACGGGCGCCTGCAGACCCAGCTCCCAGCGAGTGGCGAGTGCTGCTGCTGCAAGCAGTGAGTGTAGAGTAGGCGTGGCGCAGCATTAGAAGGGCGCAGCAAATACGACATTGAGGGGTAGAAACCATCCCGGGCGCGTGGTTCATGTAACATGTGTGTCACTGTGAAAGACTGGCCCCATTAAGTGAACGTAGTTGGCGTAGTAGACGCCAACATGACGATTTTGACGTAGGCTGGTGAGGTTGAGCAATAATAGCGTGTTTGACAAAAGTAATATTTAAACAGTAAATAAGACATTTGTGGCGAATGCAATGTAGTCTATATGTTTTCTGGGAGTGTGCAGGTTTTATGTTGCATATAGAGATGTGTGGTGAAAGTGTGGTTCGGTCGGAGAAAGCTGTTGGATAAACGGCCATGTGCTCATGTACCCCTGTCTATTAGGGTAGCAGGATGCCCGGCGCTTTCTTCTGTCACACATGATGAAATGGGCAAGTGCTTTGGGTGTCAGAAGAACAGAATCTAAATTTATCTTCGGAGCTTAATATCTAGCTGTCTCTGTCTTATTGGGCTTCAGTACCCCTAGACTGAGTATCTATTAGTCTGTCTATATACAGTGGAGGATGGCTTGACAAAGCTACTCAGAAGGCCTCTCTGCTTTTTACTCCCACACTGTCAATCCGGCTGTCTTGTTAGCATAATCCCACCGCTGTGAGGTATGGCGATTATCAGTGTTGGTGTCATCAGCTTGTAACCGTAAAGTGTTTAAGTATTATCTACCATTCTATGATCTTTACTGCACATATTTATTTGCTTAAAATATGCGTGTTGCTGTGCTCAGTGTGCTCAATAACTTGTTTTGGCATCAAGATTTTTTTTTTTTTTCTTTTCTTTCAGGGAAAAAGAAAGGATGTTCCAACTGTCTGTTAACAAAATAACGTTTTAACAACGAGGCATGCACTCATGGCCGATTCTGTATGTGTGTATGGCAGGCAGCCACAGCATGCTCGCATTGCCGCCATGTGGCAGCATGTGTTCTATGGAAGCATGTTGCACACTGAAAATAGCTGCTTGCGATGTGTTGTGAGCTTGTAGATCTGCTATTTTCAGTTATAGTTATTTAAAGACTATTTGAAGTGGTCAAATCTAGCAATAGAATATGGTCTCGGATATGAGATAATGTATTTCTACAGTACAACATACAGCCTTACGTGGCCATTGAATCCACTGTCCAACAAAATATCTAAACCGTTCTACAACGGCGGCTGTGCCTCAGGAGGTAGAGCAGGTCGTCCAATGATCCCTGGGTCGGCGGTTCGAATCCTGGCTCCTCCTGTTCACATGTCGAAGTGTCCTTGGGCAAGACAGTAAGACACTGAACCCCACCTTGCCTCCAGTGGTTGCCACCATTGGAGTGTGAATGTGGGAAGTGAGGACGCTGGTGTTGACTGTTGCAGCTTCACCTCCCAATGTATGAATGAATGGACCATTGTAAAGCGCTTTGAGTAGGCACGTAGTGCATAGAAAAGCGCTATAAAAATGCAATCCATTATTATTATTACAAGCTTGAGCTAAGAGCTGTCTAGATCTGCTATTCTCTCGATTCTCTCTACATTTCATTTGACTATTATAGGTGAAAGCTTATAATAATTTCATGCCCAAAATAGGGACGCCAGCTTGACAGTTGTTGAATTTGAGGAGAATGTGGCGGTGTTGCCATGAAAATACAACGCAGCCTGCCTTTTAAAATGTCCCCCTCCACTTTATATTTCTCGAATCAAGTCCTTGACATGTGTTGCTGCCCACCACAGAGTACAGACTAAAGAAAAATCAATAGGCATGTGTATGTCTCTTAGGTACCCATGTGTAATTGCATTTCCTTTTCCTAAACATGGTACCTTTAATTATGGTGTGTCTGACTGCACAAATCTCATTACTGTGCTGTTGTGTTCCCCACAAGCTTACACACTGATGCCTGCACAAGTCACTTCCAGTGAGGGGATATCTTTGGCATTTCTTATAAGACAGACCAGTATTGATTAAGAGGATAAGACCCAAGTGTACATGTGCATGCACAAGCACATTCGGGGTCCCTTGCGTTGTCTGAAAAAGCCAACAGTGCCAAACTGTGCAAAACCCCATATTCACATATGAATTCATTGTCAAGAACAATATGGCTGCCCATTTGATGTGAATATGGTTCATCTGCCTACTGCCTTACGTAAGGTAATTTCCACTGACCGGAATGCACAAATACCCGCCCCCGACTGCCCAGACGCAAAGAGGGAGCGCTCGTTTTGGTTTGCTTGATAATAACCTATGCTATCTGCACCGCAGCTTGCTTACTTAAACGGTGTGCACGCTGGCCTCGCCCGACCAACGGCTGTTCGCCCTATATACCTAGTAGCTTGCTCGCCCGGGCCTCAAGGTGCGCCTCTGTATCGGCGCACCTGTTTGAGTGATTTAAAAAGTTTGTTTTGTTGTACAAAACATTCATAGAGCATAACGCAGGACGCCGAGTGAACCAAGATGACCCCCCCGAGCACCAAACCGGTGGAAATGAGACACACATGCGGTCAATTTTTTTCTTCTTCCTTCTATTCAAGTGCATCTCTTTATCCTCCCACCCTCCATTCATTCTTCATCTATTCTTTCCACACTCTTTGTTGTATGAATGTGTGAATTGTGATCCCTGTCAGGGGATTGGGGGGGGGGGGGGGCTTTCCAATCTACACTGCTAATGAAAAGACAGATCACTTGTTGTATGGTTTGTTATGGACAGGGTGTGACCGGACCAATGGGACGGCTTTATTTGGATGTTAACCACATGAACCCTGGCACAACTATTTTGGGGATTCATTCATTTAATAGTGAAAATATCCAATATCCAAATGAATTAGGTCAAGCTTGTACATGACCTTTGACACAATCTAAACGTCTCAATAGAAGAGCAGGGAGACAAATACAACCACCATGACAATTGTAGAAGTTATGTTGTATTACAGGTTTAAAGAAATGTGGCCGGGTGGGACAGTGTGGGGTAAAGTGTTCGGGTGAGTAGCCTTAGCCTAAAAGATAGCTTGCTTCTGTGATCGCTAAGTTTGACATGCAGTATGTTTAGTTAACCAAACTGAATCGACAGTCCGTTCCGATGAGGAGAGGAGAGGAGGCAGTGAGTTAGCAACTCGCACTGAAAAGGTATTGCTTTTGTTCCGGTTATTTGCAATGTGTACTAGTGCAGTCAGTAATTAAAGTTTAAGTTCGCTCTCTCTCTCTCTCATTAGCGTTGATGTGTTTGTTTGTATTTTCGGGAGGTGTATATCCAAATGTAACAAAAAGTTAATTTAAACGTGGTTATTTCTAGTGAGTAGCATGCTGTATGGGATTGGGAACTCAACCTGTGTGTTCATTGACTCAACGTGCACGCAGTGGTAGCAGTTTATATCTTTTGTGAGCCCTCAATTCATATTATGATAGATGTGCTCATTTGGTATGGTAACATACAGTGCGCAAATACTCATGCTGTGTATTTACTGGTTGCATGCATTTCCATGTCTTGCACAGGTGTGATCACAATTCACGAGTGGTCACTGATTTAGCCATACTGAATTAATCTGTAGGTTTTTTTATTTTGATTTATATTGTGATTTGCAGATCTGCTAATATATGCTTACGGGCTGAAGTAGTTAAGTCACTGTAATTGGTGGAGACCTTGGAACCAGATTTGAATTGGGGAAGACAGGCCAGATGGTCACATGTGTTGTTGTTTATGCGCAGGAAGCTAGCACCGCCACGCATCCGTCTGACGAGGAGAGAGAGAGAGAGAGAGAGAGAGAGAGAGAGAGAAAAAAAACATTGTTGCGGTTGCTCTTCCAGGAAGCATTTTGCTAATTGACCTAATCAGGCTTTATCGCAACCCCCCCCCCCAGCCCATGTTGATCATCATCCCCTGCGCCAAAAAACGCTGGCAAAGTCTTCCTTCGGTTTCGGTGAGGAGTCGTCGAGCTGCCACTTCATATTAACGTGGAAAAGAAATGCCGGTGAAATCAATGTGTGTTTGTTTTTGGACAGATGTAAATGAATCCTGATATTATTTTATGACCACAGTTTTAATGTGCATGTACATCGTACGTGCATGCACGCAGATTTGTGTGTGTGTGTGTGTGAGTGCATGTGCGCACGTGCGCGCACACTCACACATGGCACGTGTACAATTCAGGAGTTGCCTCCAAATCTTCCATCTGGAAATGTGGTGGTGATTGAGACCAGTAGTGGCGGACTGGCGGTGATTGAGAAAGCATGTGTATCCTGTGGTTATAGCAGGGAAACTGTCGGTGAACCATTGGCTACAGTAATATGTTACGATACCGGGGGTGGGGGGGTCATATCCACACGACTGTGTCATCAGCGTCACAGGTGGCCTCTTCCAGCTGATGGATGCTCAGGAATAACTGTGGCTAGCAGCTGAGGACCAAGAGACACAGGTTAACTCACAGTGTGCATGCAGCCATGCAAGCCAGTCTAGAGATGTCCCCTTTTTGTCACTAGATTTTCATTCCACTATGCGGGCCTTCCATCATAATCCTATGTTGGGTTGTCCCGATCCGATCATGTTATCGAATCGGGACAACTTCACGGCATGCCACTGTTCCGTTCTGCTCAAAGAAGTGACCCTAAAGATCGTGGCAGATCATTTTCAAATGATCGGAATCGTATCTGGAGCAAAAAAGACGTGATTGGGACATTCCTAGGTTCAATATTATATCCATATCATAATATTCGACAGGATATTGTGATTTTGGATATTGTACTTTTGTGGTATTGCATAATGTGTTCACACCCGTGTGAAGTGAGGGGCACTCTTATGACCATACATCATCTCATTTAGGCCAATCACAGTTTGCGTCCACACTTTTGTCTTCAATGTTTGTGTTTATGCAAACCCTGGACATACGAGGGGCTAGCTCCCCTCAAAAATATAAATATCGGATCGGGAAAAACCTCTAAAACGTGATCAGGACATCCCTAGTCCCATGTTGTGCTGATAAGAGCAATGGTCAGGCAAGTATGGCCAATTGAAGTGCTAAACACTGCTAGAACAGCAGCACCCAGGTCCACTGTCATCATGTCATATCTGTGCGGTTTTGTGTTCGGGAGGTAGAGGCAAAGAAATGATCAGAGTGAGTCAGTGAGTGGGGGACAAATTGCAATTTCACCCACTTCCGGTGGTACTTTGGGATGTTTACGATCATGCATGGATTAAAGTTCTCAGTTGCCACAACTGATTTCAATCATTTGTATTCCATAGAAGCCCAGCCTGTCTTTTATGGAAGCACGTCGTGCACGGAGAATAGCCGATCTGCAAGCTCACAGCACGTCATGCTGCAAGTCTGCGACGTGTTGTGAGCTTGTAGATCGTCTTTTTTCAACTATTGGATATTTTAAGATCAAAGAGTATTTTAAGTGAAGTGAAGTCAACACTAGTAGGCAATAGAATACATGTTCAGTTCAGAAGCATCTTCCATAAAACATGTCTCAATAAAAGACAGGTCTCAGAAATGTCATAAAGCCAAAGATTAAAGCCTGCATCTGTGATTTCTTCAGCTGGTTGGCTGTAATGTAGAATAGCAATAACATATATTATAGATGGATACCCAAACGTCATAATTTTACAATATTGTGCCAATTGTTTAGGGAATGGAGCACTTGTGTCGCCGGGTGAATCAACGCTGAAATCACAAATTAGGACTTCTTTCGCCTGACAAAAGGTTTTCAGTCATGGGATTATATTATTTTAATTTAATATTTATTATGATTTATTATGATACTTCGTCGCTGTGCGATGGCCGGGCGTGATGCCAAACATTTTTCATCTCGTTTCAACTTTTTTTCCCACTGCTCTAATGACGCAGTGAAGTGTCAGTCATCAAATCGTATGTTTTTGTTTCACTGTTTATCCACAAGTCTGTTCCAGAAAAGAGATATATAATATAAGGCTCTTTCTTGCTGCTGTTAACCAGTTCCCTGAACCATTTCCCTTTCATTTACCAGTGTATGACTTCATCTGTGACTTAAGTTCAGCTGCTGTTAACCAGTTCCCTGAACCATATCCCTTTCATTTACCAGTGTATGACTTCATCTGTGACTTCAGTTCAGCTGGCCATGCTTGGTAGTGTTGGCCTTTGTTGCCCTTACTCGGCTAGTGTAAACCAGTGGTTCTCAAAGTGGGGTCAGTCTTTATCCATATTTTATGCTTTTGGCTATTATATCTGCTATTACAAAAGCAGATTGTCTATTCAAAAATAGCAGATATATCAGCTTGTACTTGTACTTTGTTTGTTTTTAACTCATGAGCATGCCCAGTCTTGCTCTGGCCTTGTCTATCTCTCTATCTCCAGTCCTCGGGGTCAGCTACTGGGCTGAGATTCTGAGAGGCAAACTCATTGCTTCATCAACACCTTCTTAATGACTAACACTCCATATCTTGACCAGGCATGAGATGAAAATAATTTGTAGTGAAGTCCCTCTGTTTGGTTTAACCCACTGGGAGGAGAACTTGGGTGGGGTGTTTGCCACAAAGGACATTTTACAATGAGGTTAACCACTTGAGACCTATTTTATGCTTTGTGCGAGCACAAATCTACAAACTCAAAGTTTTTAGAGAGTGTAGATCAACAACATGGGGAACCCAGGTTGAAATTGGTTGAGAAATAGGAAACCATGTTTAAATCTTGGGTAGAAGAGGAAAGTAATAGTGCAGCTTTAAAGCAAGTTGACCATGTCAATTGCCCACACTTACATTATTCATTAATTATGCACTACATTTACTAAACATTTAAAGTCCACTAAATTGTGTCGACTAAATTGGCAGAGCCATAAATGGATGAGGCATTAGTGTCGGCATGCTAGAGAGGTGTGGAAATGTATCGGTTCCAAGATGCATCGTAATGCGGACGTGGATGATTGGGCATCGATGCAGTGACATTACAGAATGGATTATAGCCTGCTAACTGTTATCGTTGATTTCCCCATTACTTCCGAAGGCGACATCGCATTGAAATGTGACGATGCATTAAGTAAAGTAAGACATTGGTTCTCAAAGTGTGGTCCAGGGAGGGACCCCCCAGGGGTCCTCGGGGAGGGTTTCAGGGACTCCCCAGCAAAAGCAGTTACCGGTAATCACTATCATTTTAACCGTGATGTTATGTATGTGTTGGCTATTCAAAAATAGCAGATCTACAAGTTCTACAACCCGTTTAGCTTAAAACTGACAATCTGGGCACATTTCCCAGTGAAATAATCTGTGACTTGACGTACACAACAAAGGTTGTGCAAGAGGAAGAGAAAAAGATACAGTATTGCCGTACAGATGCCAGACCGTCTGTGGCGGTTATGTTCCTTTTAATGGTCACAAACACACATAAAGAAAAATGAATGCTATAATATTGCTTGCACTGACTGGACACTTATATATGTATGTATGTATCTGTCACGCTCTGTTTCTTAGCCTTTAGCTACTGCACCAGTCCAGCTGCCACTTGGTCAGACATGCAATTTCCAGTCTGTTTGGTTTTCTAGCCCTTTCACAGAGGTCAGGTTTGCTCTGTCAAGCTTAGCGTTGGCCTCTCCTTCTCCCTGGTCATATGTACACCATGGGAGTGTCTTCTGTTCTGTCCCAACGCTGTGTGAACGGACAGACATCTCCCTGGTCATATGTACACGATGGGAGTGTCTTCTGTTCTGTCCCAATGCTGTGTGAACCAACAGACATCTCATTGTCTTGCTTTCGTTTCTTCTTTTGGATTTTACGGTGACTCTTTATTTCCCTTGCTTCTTACATACATACTCCGCCCTCATACATGTATTCTTATTTTTCTGCCATATGATGTACACACCCACCGTTCTCATATACTCATTTTAGTAATAAATATTAAGTTGCACAATTAATCGAAAAAAGATCTAGATTCAGACACCTATGTGATCTCCTTTATAAATTTGAGCAAGTATCGTGCAGCACTAGTTGGCTATCCATTTCATTTTAGTTATTGCTCTTCTGTTTTTGCTACAAGAGAGAGACTTTAAGAGAGGTTTAAGTCAAGCACTTTGATGTCTGTTTAAAGCCACAGTAGTTGGCTCCAGGTGTCACATTTTGAATGTACTGTAGTAATGTTCAACAACTACTATTTTCATGGGAATAAAACAAACGTGTGAGAATGGTGATCTCAATTCTTGTGGAGGGAAATCAAGCTTCACATTTGAGCAAGAATCGTGCAGCAATAATTTGAGACGAGGAGAAACTCACAATTCAGTTTTTATTTAATTTATTAAGTTGCGGAAATGAGCTTAAATTCACACCACCGTGTCTTTCTTTGCCCATATATAGAAGCTATGACCCAGGGTTACGTCCCAGGCTTGTTGGCATCACGCCCATACTAGCAGAAAAGAATCCTATAAATGCTCAACAACAGCACTGCGAGTGACTGACTAGCCTCTCCATGGCTGAGCTTGTGTGAAGCTGAGGCTTACCACATTAATTGCATGCCGTCGATGCTATTCTCGACCCGTTCCTGTGGGCAATGTGTTTTTAGCTCCGTGTTGCGGGTCAAAGTGAGCGTGGGATACCGACCGTCGTGGGGTGGGTTCCATTTGTCACTCGTAATGGCAGCGCCGCGCCTATCACAAGGGCTTACGCAGATGCACACACGCTCGCACCCTCGTCTCTGGGTCAGAGATGCACGCCCTGGGGTTAAATACATAGGCTTAATGCATACAGGGACTGGCATGCACTTATGGTGTCACATACCACACACACACACGCACGCGCGCGCGCGCTAACGCACGCACACACACACACACACACATGCACGTGTATGTTGCTACCATTACCTTGCATTCGTACTCAGGAATGCTCTGTTTACATAGCTGGGGATTTTAGAGTCGGCCGGTTTCTGGTCAGGTGTCTGTTGTGTGTCACTGACAGCTTTTATTGGCCCCAGAATGGCACACCCGATCCAGCTTAAGTTCTGTATCTCATCCAGGCTTCTCTCTCTCTCTCTCTCTCTCTCTCTCCCCCCTGGGTTTTATGGAGAGACAGCTGACACCGTGACATGCTGCTGTGTACTGGTTCCAAGAGAACATCAGAAGAATCATTGACATTATGTTTTAATGTCACTTTAATCGGTATATCGTTGCCGTCGGGCAGAAACCTCTCAACTCCATATTTTAACTTTTTGTGTTTTTTGTACAAACTTGATCATGCTACTAGCTTGCTTCACACAAAAGTATCAAAAGTTGCAAGCTTACTTAATTATTTAACGTATTTAACGTTTTATTAACGTATCCTGAAAAGTAACTGTTTTGGACATATGAGGTTTCCCCCTGACGGAGACGATATTATACTTGGTCGTATCACGATGCTTGCGTAGTGAAAACGGCGGAACTATCTAGAGCCCGACCGATATGGATTTGTGTGGCCGATCCGATAACCGATAAGATAGAGGGGGACAATCACCGATAGCCGATTTGCCACCGATATAGTGATTTTTTTTGCTGGAATGAAAATAGACCTTTTTTCTGTGTGAATTGTGCAAAGATGTTGTGCCGATATGATTATGCAATGGTACAGACACAGTGACAGTAGTAAGGACAGCTGCTTTCTTAAACCAATGTCTTTATTCAAGACTTTTTTCCAACTTATTCAGTCAAGTGAGCTGCTGGGCAAAACATATCACTGCACCAGTAGTAGTCTATTTCACCAGCAACATGCTTTAATTCATATCGCGTATATCTGCGAGAAATTCACCGATACGATCCAATCGGCCAGGCCCATATATGGTCATATCGGCGGCCGATATATCGGCCGGCCGATTATCGGTCGGGCTCTAGAACTATCTCACAAACGTGTCAAAAAATAAATACAAATACACGTGTTGTGAGCTGAGTATATCTGCAATTTTTGAGTGGTGCAACCACTCCAAGGAACAGCAATGTCCGTGTTCACCTATGTGCCTATGTGTTGGTTAATGAGCACCAGTATATGACTGAGTACCAGTAGACTGGAGAGGGGTGTAGTGTACTATAGTGTGTCTGGAGAGGGGTGTAGTGTACTATAGTGTGTCTGGAGAGGGGTGTAGTGTACTATAGTGTGTCTGGAGAGGGGTGTAGTGTACTATGGTGTGTCTGGAGAGGCTGCGTGTCGGTGATGATGAATAGCACACACGCTCCTCGCATATATTCTGTCTCAACAGACTTAAATCCTCCTTTCATCTCTCTGCGGCGGCGGTGGTGATGAGATGGGGCCAGTTTGTACAACACAAGGCTACGTATTCCCCGTAGATACAGCCTATCAATTTAGACTCAGTGCTACGAGGGAGGGCCCCGCTGATTGTCAAACTGAATTCATCTCTTCTCCTTCCCCTGGTCCTGGAATTAGATCTCCTCTCCCTCCCTAGCCAAGCGCATCATTGTAAAAAGCAATGTGCAACATCAGCACGCCTTTTTTATATGATCTCTCTCTCTCTCTCCTCTTCTGTCTATCTCTCTTGATGATGTACCCACTCGATGCACCCCTCTGTGAAATGACAGTTCCTATACCGATGATGTATTGCACCAATCTGCTTAACACATCGAGAATCACTGACTGTACTTTGTGAGAGATCCATCGGTGCCAAAAGGCAGGGGATTTGCCAGCAAACACAGACGTTTGGTTTCTCTCCTTGTCCTGAAGCTCTTACTGGGCTCCAGAGCTCATGAATTAAGACACGGCATCTCATTTCCCTCTGGAGTTCTTAGGCACCGTGTGGCGCACACAGACAGACTCATACACTCACACACTCACAGACAGACAGACAGACAGACTCACACACTCACACACTCACACACTCACAGACAGACAGACGCACACACTCACAGACAGACTCACACACTCACAGACAGACTCACACACTCACAGACAGACTCACACACTCACAGACAGACTCACACACTCACAGACAGACAGACACACACTCACACACTCACAGAGACAGACACGCACACAGAGTCATGCTCTTTTTTTGTTTTGTGAGCCGGCTGATTTCTTTTCCTCTTGGTGTAAATGGAGCGATGGGGGGCAGCTGTGAGTGGCTTGCTGAGTCATCAGGCACACGACGAGCCCCTCCGTGATGCCGACTGTGGGGTTATGGCTGAGGACATGCCAGGTGTGCTAAACGCACACGCTGCAGATGTTATCGTTGCTGAGAGGGAGTGGGAAATTTAACTGTGCTGAGTCGCTACAATGCCCACACCTATTTTAAACTATTCAGAAAATGTCAAAAATAGAACATCTTCCACCATATTTTGATAGTTTCTGAAAACTATTGGAAAATATGTGGATAAAATAAATCGGGACACTGATGTGAAGAAAAGTCGGATAAATGGCTTTATTTTGTACATTTTGCACGGATGATAGAAGGTTGTTGTGTGCTGTGTGCACACGTAATGTGCATACACGGCTCCAAACGAAAGCTTATCAGTGAAAACAGCTGTGGGGAAACTTGAATGAGTGTGTGATAGTAGCGTAGTGGCTCCCAGCGCTGTCACATTCCATTGCTTCCTGACTGGGACTCCCCCCCCATCTGAAAATGTTTTGTGCCCGGCCCGACCCGGGACCCCCCAGATTGGTATCAAAACATAAATAAATCAAGATTTCTCCAGAATGTTCAAAAATAACAGATGTAGTACAAGCACGCAGCACGAAACAAAGTGATGCGTTGCGAGCTTGTACTGTGTGTATCTGCTGCTATTTATGAGAACCACTGTCCTAACGGGTTCCTGAAAAAAATTATGCAAGCTAAAATGTTTGAATTGGTTAGGGCAGTTATTCCCAAAGTGGGAGTTCCAGAGGGTCCCCCGGGCCCCAGCTAAATGATAGTTTGGAAAAACTACTTGGAAAATGGACCCTTATGGGTCTGTAACTCTGAGAGTGTACACTCTCAGTGTACACTCCTACAATATAAATGTAGGGTCCCAGAGATTAGAAATGCCATTAAACGGGGGTTTGTAGACTAATGCATGTCATACTGGGGGTCCTTGAAATTACTGCTAGAGATATAGGGATCTTCTCTTATGGGGGTCCCTGCCATACCTTTTCAAATGGGGGGTCCGTGGGCTAATTAGTGTCAATTTGGGGGTCCTTGACTAGACATGAATAAGTTTTAGGAACCATTGGGTTAGGGGGCTCTTGTTTTTGAGTGGTGCAACCACTCCAAGGAACAGCAATGTCCGTGTCCTGTGTTCACTTATGTGTTCACCTATGTATGTATTTATGATCACGAGTATGTCTGAGTACCAGTAGGGGCGCTGAAACAGAGAGAGAGAGAGTAGTATTAGTGCTGCACTGTTGCCTGCTAATGAGAGAGAGAGAGAGAGAGGGGAGAGGAACCACTCAGTTCAAACGGGTGTGATTTTTTTCTTTAGACTTTTTCTCTTTAAGTGTCACTTTCTCAGTCCATTGTGTCCTCGGTCCAAGTTGTCCAACATTACTGTTTGTGTTGTTGCTGGTTGACATTTAATTGGAGATCTGACATTTACAGCGAGCCGTGTCACACATGATGGGGGTTGGGACCTCGAAGCAACACACTTTTATTGGATTAGCGAGCGCCGAGCGCGCCTGGTATTTGAACCACCTCACATCTCAATGCCAAGATGAAGGGGAGATAAGGTTGTGTTTGTGTGTGCATCACTACACTCGTGAGGCCCTTAATGTCCCCGCAAGTATAGTAGAATGTGAGAAATAGATGTGACTGAGGAGGACCATTTTCCTGGTGCTAACAAGGAAAGTAGTTGGTTTGTGGTTTATTATTATTATTTTTAGATTCAGGTTTGGTTAGGTTTAGCATTAGACATTAAGCGCTTAGGTTTAGGGTTTGGAGATCGTCATGCATGATTTACACTTGGTTGTGTCCTGGTGTCATGCTCCGAAAAATAGCTGCTCTACAAGCCCACGTGTCGCAGACTCGCAGAGCATCACGATCAGCTATTCTTCAGGCTTTAGGCTTACGGTTATAAAATATAAATGGAAAATTGTAAAATGTTGATGTTCTCATATGTATACTGAAAGTAATACAAACGTGTGTGTGTGTGTGTGTGTGTGTGTGTGTGTGTGTGTGTGTGTGTGAGAGAGAGAGAGAGAGAGAGAGAGTGTGATAGAGATCCGTTGACGTTGTTTGAACACAAGCAGGCCCATGGGGAGCCGAGCAGTGACTAACAGATGTAAGGTGATTGACAGCCTGTATGCTGGCAGACAGTACTGTACACTACAGTACAGTATACTGCTCTGACTTGTGGTTGAGCCGCCTGCCATCTGACACCTGCTGTTGAAGGAAAAACACTGGTGTCTGTGGTGGTTTGGAACGCGTGGGTGGAATGTTGGCCTCTCACACTCCTTTTTTTTCATATCCATCACATTTATGTTCCATTTCGTGACCTCAAAGCACATTTAACCCATTTGACCAGTTCTACAAATGTCTTCAGTTTTCTGATGAATATTTATTAGTGGTGCTCAAACGTTTTCATGTCAAGAGCCCCAAATATTATATGTATTTGGCCACCGGACGCCCATCTGAAAATATGTTGTTTAGGAGCCCCCCAGAAGCAAAGATTTGTGTTAAAACGTTCGCTGTGTGTGAACGAATATACATTCAAAGATTTGCACACATTTTCACGATTCTTTCAAACAGAACGTGCCTCCATTATGCTAGAATGCTGCTAGGCTTCAAATTGAGGCTCACCACGGAGGCACTGACATACCGGCAATAACTATTGTTCTGAGCCTATTGCAACACCAAAGCTGCGCGCCACCAACCGTTAATTCAGTCGTGTCAAATTGCCATTTAATATTATGTATTCATTTCAAATATTGCTTCTCAAAACTGCAAATCGAGGGTGCAAATCTGGTCTTGCACTTGTAAGTCTCTCTGCAAGAGTCTGCAATAAGACCCGTCTGCTAAATGCCTAAAATGTCAGGTGTCCCACCTCCATTCAGTTTACAGAGGAAAATATACAGAGAAGATTTTAAGACTTGACGGAGACCAACCGCCCCCTTTCAGTCAGACACAGCACACACAGGGAAGTTGAGGCCTTTTGCTGTGTGACAGTGGTGGATGTGTTTACTAGCCCCGTAGACAGGCCCAGCGAGATGAATGCCTTCCCGGCAGCAAACATGGTGTGGTGGGAATCTTCCCCGTCCAGTTGGGGCTGTTTCACAGCGTTCTTTCTGACTAAACTGTCCTGTCAGTTTAGTCATCCAGGTACATGCCAGGTACATGCTAGGGGTATCAATATGTCTGTACCTACCTAGCGCATAACGTCCCATAGCTGGGCGGTAGGAACATGTTCTTATAATTCATTGCGCGCTTGTGTCACACACCAGCAAATTATAGCTCGATGTCACACAATGTGTTGCAGCGCATGTTGGGAGTTTGTAGATCTGCTATTTTTCGGCTTCAGGCTTACGGTAACTGGTAAAAAAAGCTAAAAGACGGCATTCGTGTGTGTATGTGTGTGTGTGAGTGTGTGTGTGTGTCTGTAGCACCTGTTCTGATATTAAGTAGAGCCAGTCGGACAGGTTGGAGTGAAACTGTGGCATAGCTCCAGTCCTGTCGGCAGGGGGAATGACGGACTGAGAACCTATAAAGTGAACAGAACAACACACATAATAGACTTCATCGTTAATTCAACCCCAAGACCTATATCGGTGCTGTCGGGCAGAAAACTCATATCTTATTCTTAATTTTTTTGTAAATTAATTAACACCATACTTGATCATTCTACAGCGCCGTCTGGACGCTCGAAATGTGGTGCGAAGCGAAGCTTGTAGGCTCAGCTACTTTTGATACTTTTTGAGTTTGAATCATGAAAAGCAACAGTTTTGAACATACAGTAATGAGGTTTCCACCTGACAGACGATAAACACGGGCTCAAATGGACATGTAATTAACACTGGCCGATTTGTTTTTTTTTACTATGCAGTGTGCAGACAGCACAAAGTGTGTTCTAATGAAGTAGGATCATCACACAAACAAGTCCTTCTCCTTTTTATCTGTCTCTTCTTTGGTCTCTGGATGACCCCCCCCCCCATATCTGAATTGTATTAGGCCCCCCCCCACTATCTCAAACCTTACGACATTAAATCATAAAACCCCACCGTAGGCGGCAATTAAACGAGATAGATTGTCTTATCTCCTCCATGCCTCGCTCTATCCTTACCCTGGTTAAATGCTTGTACTTAAGGGGCACTCACTCACTCTCTATCCATCCACTCTTATCCTCTCCCGATCTCCCTCTCTCGCTTGCTATCTTGAGCTCTCTCTCTCTCTTTCTCGCTTTCTCTCTCTCGCTTGCTCTCTCTCTCTCTCTGTGTCTTAACCGTCTATACATCTTTAGAAAGTGTAAACACCACGCTAGAGGTGATTGGAGTCAGGTGGCCTTTTGGTTTCCGTGGCAACCCTAAAATCCCAGGATTCTCTCCAGTCTCCAGGGGCTGACTGAGTGATTACTAAATAAAATAAAATCTCCCTGGCGAACGGACACAGACGCAAACACGCGGAAGGCGGTAGATAAACAGAGAGAGAGAGCACAAGCCTTACTGATGTCTCATGATGTTGCAGACAGATAACTTGTGCCTGGATGTCTCACGATGAACAGACTGCATTCCTCTCCCCCACCCCACTCTGCAGAAGAGGCTGTATATTGTAGGTACAACAGGGACTGCCAACAACAGCAGCTATTCATTGCCAAACTCCTCGCCACACACGTTCATGGTCGGATGCTCAAAGTCATTTAGGTGCAGGTTTGCTGCTTGAACTTCCGTTAACATTTTAGACAAAGAATTTAAGGGTTGAGCTGTTTCACTTCCTCCACGGGGTCAGGTCAAAGAATAATAAAATAAGCTACAAGCCTGATATGTTACGTTCCACTAAGTAAGGCCTACATCCATTCTAGCGCGGTAATGAAAGGGTAATTGTGTTTTTCTGTAACCTTTCGGAAAGTTAAGTCATCAGTGAGCTCCTCCGCATTACCCCTTCACCCATCCCCCACCCCCCCTCCCCCCGTAGCCTCCCCCTGTTTGATAAGCTCCACCTCAACCTGAGAGATAGCAGGCTGCAGGCCAAGAGTCAACTAATCTATGGCATAGGAGAGGAGAGGAGAGGAGAGGGGGAACGAGGAGAGGAGAGGAGATGAGGAACAGGGAGAGGAGAGGAGAGGAGAGGAGAGGAGAGGAGAGGGGGAACGAGGAGAGGAGAGGAGGGGGAGGGGAGGAGAGGAGAGGAGAGGAGATGGGGAGAGGAGAGCGCGCCAGCGGATTTGCATGGGAGGAGAAAAACGGTCTCATGATGACTCACGATATTCATAATACTGTAATGTGGGAACATTTGATCTTGCAGTAGCAAAATAAAATTACGGCATCCAAATGGAACACATCGAATAATCTAAGGATAACGTTTAACATGTTTAACATCAACGTCAATTTCTTTTGGAAACAGCAAAGATAACTGACTATTAGCGTTGTGTAGATGAGCTATTTTTGCTGTTCCAAAAACTTTGAACATTGTGTTGCCTATAATTATAATATGCCAAAAATAGATTAAAAAAAAAAGAAAAAATAGGTTAAGTAGTTAAGCACATTCTGGCTGTGCGTGATTGAGTTTAGTTTTTAGAAAGGCAGCAGTCAAACGTGGGTCAGTCAAAATATTTTTTCCATACAAAGATCCTTTATGGGGTTCCAGTTACTCCTTCTCATAGCTAGTTTAAAAACAAATTATGTCACACATTTGTGGAACACTATAAAAGAGAGAATAGGGGGAAAAAGTGACACTTTATTCTCCATGCTAGTAGTACCAACTGATCAATTGCCAGAAGGCAAAAAAAAAAAACAAGGTCATAAAAACTGACTTTGTTAAATATAGGCTCACACTATATTGTGGTGCTCTATTTCTAAAGGCTATTGTTTTTCATGTTGCAACAGTATTCAGTACTGTCATACTAGCTGCTTATGTAATGTCGTCCCTTGGCAAAACACGTTTTAAACATGTACTGTACTGTACGTCATGCCAGTGGTGCTCAAACCTCTCCATGTCAAGGAGAGTTGTGGCTGAGGACGCCCCCGTCTGAAAAGTATTTTCTGCCAGGGACCTCCAGAGGCAACGATTTGAGTGTTTCCAGTTTGCATACCTTATCTTTGATGCTTTTGTGTGACGCTGTAGTATGATCAAGTAGGGAAAAAACACAGAAAGTTAATATATGTAAATAAGAGGTTTGGGCTAGTGACCGAGGGCACAGCCAAATATAGCTGTTTTTCACTGGGCTTGTTGGCACCAATCTGCCCATATGGCCCGACGAATGAGGGGGAAGGAGCTGATCCATGCCACGTCGCAGGTTAACCTTGGTCCAACACTGCTGAGGACAGACAGACACACACACACACACACACACACACACACACACACACACACACACACACACACACACACACACTGGATCAGATTAATTAGAGCAGAGACATGGAGACATTGGGGGGGGGGTGGTCTATGCAGATTTGCATGGACATATCTAGTTCTAGTGTATCTGTGCATGCATGCCTGTAGTTTGTGCATGCGTGCGTGCGTGGGGGACGGGGGTGCGTGTGTGTGTGTGTATGCATGCATGCACACATGCTCATGTGGTCCATTTGTCTAGTGTCTTTCTGCCCTGCTAAGCGCCAGCTGTACTGGCAGCATATTTCAGTCTTCCGGCTGTGTAAAGTACACCGGGCAGGCGGGCACCACAGCCCAGGTCAACGGACAGAGCACAGCCCTGCTCTCTATTTATAGTTACAGACAGACAGTGGAAGAGATTGAATGAGCTCAGCTCGTGAAGAGGTCATTTATGAAAGATCACACCCAGCCAGTGTGAGTAAGCAGTGTTTCTGAGTGTGTGTGCTGGTTTTCATGCGGTACTACTCTATTTGAGGTGTGGGCCCTGAGTGTATTAGAGACGATACTACTCTATTTGATGAGTGTGCTGCTGACTGTGTTTGGCCACTGTGTGTGTTTGTGTGTGTGTGTGTTAGGGCTTATTGGAGGCTACGATTGCACATTTTTCAGAAACGTTCAGTGCTGATGATTGAAGTCAACTTTTTATCATAAATAATAATCATAAATATGTGTGTGTGGATCTCTCTTTACCGCAGCGCTACAGCATGAGATAATTAACACCACGACACACCTAATGCTGCGGTCGGAGGTCCAAATAGTTTAACACACTTCCAAACGGTTTACATTGCTTAAGTCACAGAAGTATACTTACAGAAGTAGATGGACCCAATTAGATAAATACATGGCACACTAGAGCTCACTAGTAACTGACGCTATAAAATGAATTGACCAAAAAAAGAAAACACTCAAATCAAATAATTTGCGTCGACTGAGGGGGTCTACTCTCGACTCAGGGGACAGCCCTGGTGTGTTTGCACATGTCTCCAAGTGGCGCATGACGTGTTGCACTGTCTCCTGTTTGTGTTTAATAGGTTAAAGGTCGTCCCGGGTGGAGAGAGCAGTCAGAGAACATGAAGGCCCTTTCCCTAAAGCCAGTGTTGTTTGATGTAGCAGTAAGTGACATGTGATGTGAACCAAGGTAAAGAGGGAGCTGACCAATGATTGATTCATAGATGAAGGCTGGTCACGGTGTAGCAAATGAAGCAGCCTATTATATGGGCGTTCAGGGATGGCCATTTGACTCTAGCACAGTACATTTATTCAAAAATAGCAGAGGTATAGCAAGGTTTAGAAAAATCTCAAAAATGTTTGGAACATTTTTGAATAGTTTTGATTTTGTTTTAACACAAATCTTCTCTTCTGGGGGCCCCTGGCACAAAACCTTTTCAGATGGGGGTCCGCGGCAAACTGCATATAATTTTGCGGGTGACATGAGAATGTTTGCTTCTGAGTAAAAGCTGCCATGTCCTTCCAGCACCCCAGAGCTTCTATTTTGAAGGAATCCCGGCACTGATTGTGTTAATGAGCTAGGGGGAGGGGTGTATCTATCTAAATCCAATTTAAGTATTTCAAGATGAGCTCAAGACCCCAAGTGTAAACCATGAAGGCTGGATTCTCATGCCTGCCTGCCTGTGTTTACCATGTTTGGACTGCAGTGTGTGCACGTGTACACACACACAGCTCTCTACTAGGCGGCTGCTTCCCTGGCCAGTGTCAAGAGCAAACTTGGCACTACTCAACCTGCCCTTTTTCACAATGCACACGTCTCTCTCTCTCTCTCGCTCTCGCTTTCTCTCTGGAGGTTGACCCACAAGCTTTTGGGAAGCCAGGAGGGACTCTCGAAAAGATTAGCTCATTTACACTTATTTGCATTTCATCTCTCCCTGGGCTTAACTACATCTCTCTGTCTCTCACACTCTGCTCGTGTGTGGCTCTGTCTGTCTTCCTTCCGTCCCCCTCCCCCCCTCCCCCTCCCCTCAAACTCATTCCAGTGCTCAAAACTGAAATCAATCTCATTCCCTCTCCCCTGATTCCTTCCTTGCTTCCTTCCTTCCCTCCACCACTCATGTCCCTTTTCTCTCCACTCACCCGCTCCATCCTCCTCCCTCCATCTTTTTTGTTTGTCATGGAATCTAACTGCATCACATGAGGCCAAACCCAAGCAACCCACATCCACACTATGCGTTTCTTTGCAAACCCATCTCTCGTTCCAAACCGCACCCCCTGCCCTCCCATGGGTGGAGGATCTTCCAGTGCGTGGTGGTGTCAAGGATGCCCCCAATTGATATATCGGAAAATATTTTGTGCCAAGGAGGAACCCCCATGAGGCAACATTCGTGTTTAAAAAAAGTTCAAAACTATTCCAAATTAAATTTATATAAGATTTATATACATTCTATAAAGTACGGAAACAAAGTCATACTTACACCTGATCTGGCTCAGAGACGGGCAACGGGGCACGTAGACAGGGATCAACGTAGAGAATAAGAATACGTTTGAGCAAACCAGATGCCTGACGGACGGTCTAGTTTTGACCCAAACATTGCTTGCATAAAAGTGTTCCTATTGTGCAAGTGCTGGCGGTGTGCGGGTGACTCTACTCTCATTCTGTACCAGCCATACATTATATTTACAGCACAGATTAGGCTTGTGCCTTTCCCCACAGTGCAGACAGTCAGCCTGCCCTCTCTCTCCCTCTCTGGGGAAATTGTCACGTCTCTCAGGCTCAGCCCCGTTGCTTCCAGGCAGCCCTGGAGGCTGGATGCCTGGTCATCAGTGCATTTCCACGGCTGTGTGTGTGCGTGTGTGCGCGTGTGTGTGACTACAGTATGTGTGTGTGTGCGTGCATGCGTGTGTGTGTGTTGATGCTGGCCTTAAAGCGGTGCTGCTGTGTCACATTGCTCTGTCACGCTGCAGGTGAAGCGTGGCTGGGAGGCAGGGCTGTGTGACCGTCCGACCAGGCCTCGGGGTGGGGGAGGAGGAGGAGGGGGAGGAGGAGGAGGAGGATGCTGGTGATGGTGTGGTGTGGTGTGGTGTGGTGTGGTGTGTGTGTGTGTGTGTGTGTGTGACGTGAAGAAGAAAAGGTCATGCTGAATGAATGAGAATTCCTCACGTGTTAGTTTCCAATTGTTTTCCTCCCTGTGCAGGGTGTGCACGGTTGTTTTCCTCCCTGTGCAGGGTGTGCACGCCTGCACGGCAGTGCAATATGTTTTCAGCCGATACTGTACTTTATTTTGTTTAAAGTGGGAAATTTGGTATATGAATCCACTTGCTGACTGGCTGTCGGCATTGAGCAATTTTTTAATTCTTGTTTATATGTGACGATATTTAACATCCTATGTAAGGCACAAATGTCAAAACTTTCATTATGCTTTAAGTTAGTAGCATGTGACATTTCAAACTAGGTTTTTTTTTATGATTCTCAATCCATTCCAAGCATTTGTTTTGCACACAAAAAACACTCCTTGGGCTAAAACGTCCATTAGCCGTAATGACAAATGTGACGAGGTGCTGACCTCATCACATGACCTTACATTTTGGGCACATTTGGGCAAGTGGCTATGGCCGTTTTTAGCCCAAGGAGTGTTTTTGTGCAAAACTGATGCTTGGAAAGTTGGAATGGATTCAGTATAATGAAAACCCCCCAGTTTGACATGTCACATGCTACTTAAAGCATAATGAGATGTGCTATGAAGGCACTGCTCAGAAAGACACTGCAGCATAACCTCCCCCCCCAAAAAAACAAACAAAAAAAACAACCCAGATAAAAGCGTAACTTCCCTTTGGATCTCTGACTCTCATGATGATGACATAATTGATGCTGTTGTGGTGGATAGACACACACTGAACAGTTATTAATGACATTTATAATTCACTGCGTTCCTGTCCATGTTATATATGGTTGTTCCTCTCACTTTAATGCAAGGCATAGTGTGTTACCTTAGGGGCAAAGAAACACACCTCCGAGGTGTTGACGTAGTAACAAGTTGACGTTTTTGTCTATGCGACAAGTTTGTTGTTGTCTCAGTCTTCTGTTAAAATGTAGGAGTGCCTTAAATGTCATTAATAACTGTTCAGTGTGTGTCTATCCACCACACTGTTGTGAATTATTTTATCGGAGGAAAAGACTGATCCGATCCTATCAGCCTGGAGAGAATGAATGAACCCTGTAACCTTACCTTAGTGCAGCGCAGTAATTATGATAGAACTTGGAGTGTGGTCCCTAACTTCAGTACTGTAACACAGACGACATGGACATAAAAGAGACACATAAAAGACAGATAGACACACAGATTTGTGGATGTACAGGTATAGATACTTTTGGAGAACCGCTGATCCGAATTCCCACTGGGAACTGCATCCCCTCGAGAACTCCTCGGCAATACAGATTCCATGTTTGAAATTGTTTGGTTGAACGGTTCTCCAGATACACGAGGGATTCAGTCACTCACAGAGATTTCGCACATTTTATAGATAGATATTGGACATAACTGGTCTGCTGTGAACGTGCACAAGAAATCTGGCACTAATATTCGTGTCGTGGCTTGTGAAGATAGCTGCACGCACACACGCACACAGATTTTGCACATTTTTATAGATAGATATTGGACATAACTGGCCTGCTGTGAACGTGCACAAGAAATCTGGCACTGATATTGGTGTAGTGGCTTGTGAAAATAGCCACACGCACGCACACACTAATGGGGGATGTGATGTCAAAATTTGATGTGTTTGTTGTGTCATCATTATGTGCATATGTGTGCACACTGCACAGGCTAAGCCTATTAAGCTGTCAGGGTTCCTTTGGCAAATGGTGTCAGATATTAGCTCCATATAATGTCAGGTTTTGCAGAGCTCTTTTCTTTTACCCCTGTCCTGTGAAATCCTGTGTTCATTTAGACATTTGAGAGTGTACGAATTGACCCAAATGGGCCTGTAAAGTTTCCATTTTGGACACTATCGAACTCACAGACCAGTAAGGGTCCATTTGGTTACTAATATAACTAGTACTCATTTAGCTTAGACCCTTGGGGTCCCCGGGGGGTACTCTAGTCTAATCAACCCTTAGTGGACCCTGCCAATAATGAGCGGGTCACAATTTCCCTTCCTGTCTTTTGGACCAGAGTAGTCATGGGTGTAAATTGCATTTTTACGGCCCCTTCAACCCTAGTGGTGGTGTTGCTTTTCTGTGCTGTGATTGGCGGATCGGATAATTTGACGGTGACGATATATCGTCTTTGTCGGGTGAAAACCTCATCATGTCCAAAACCGTAACTTTTCAGGATTCAAATTCGAAAGCATCGAAAGCAGATCTACAAGCTCGAAACGCATCGGTTTGCGCCGTGTATCGAGTGCTGATACTTTTGATACTTTTGTGTATCACGTATGGCGTTAATTTACTTTAAATACGGAGATAAGAGGTTTCTGCCAGGCTATGCTAATGAGGATCTGGAGTGTCTGACTGACAGATTGGGCTCGCTGCATTCTCTCTCTCTCTCTCTCGTGTCTCTCATGCCGTGTGATTGATACATACTGCACAGTCACACCCTGCTAACTCCTATACCAGTGGTTCTCAGTCAGAGTGGGGGTCCGGGAACTTCGAGAAGGACCCCCGGCAGTCCTTGGAAGGGGTTCCAACTTCCTGGGAGGTCTTCAGAGAAATTAGTTTAATGTGGTCATTTTAACCACTTTAACCAAAATGTAGAAGATTTTCCGAAAGAGTGTGAATGATCTGGAAATGTTCTCATTATGTACTTCTCTTCTGTGGGTGCGGTTCCACGGCCAAATACTTTTGGCAGTCCTTGACATGGACTTTTTTTTAAAGATTAGAAACACTGTCCTAAACTGTACAATATGGAGTGTTCATTTAACTCTGAAAATGAATAATTTACCCCCTTCTTTCTCTCTCTCTCTCTCTCGCTCTATATCTCTCTCACTCTGTATCTCTCTCTCTCTCTCTCTCTCTCTCTCTCTCTCTCTCTCTCTCTCTCTCTCTCTCGCTCTATATCTCTCTCACTCTGTATCTCTTTCTCTCTCTCTCTCTCTCTCTCTCTCTCTCTCTCTCTCTCTCTCTCTCTCTCTCTCTCTCTCTCTCTCTCGTTATCTGTCATCGGTCTCATTGCATTTCGGCTCTCGGCTCCAACTCAAGGGATTTTCTCAGGGCAGTTTATTCATATTAATTTTAAAGATCAGTGTAATTCATTCTAATGGCACAGTAGATGTTCTGTTGAGGATAGCTACAGTAGGAGGTCTGTGCATTTCTGTGTCTGCACTGCAGTACATGTCTCTCACTGTACGCTCGGCTCTATATACACTACTTTCAAAGTCATAATGTACAGTACACGAGGGACAGACAGAGATGCAAAGTCCGCCATGATAATGATGAACTTTACTTCAACTGTGTCCTATGCACAATGATACATGAGGGACAAAGATGCTAAGTTTGTCATAAATAATGAGGAACTGTACTATAGCTGTATTTGAGGTCCTACACACAACAGCTTGGAAGGTCAGAATACACAAGGGACAAAGATACTAAATTAATTAAAAGAAACAATGGTTCATTTCCATTTTTATGCAAATGTCATGGACAATAAAGTTTTCTCATCTCATTTTAATATGAAGATTAAAATGTACACTTCACTGAAACAGAGTGTAAGTAAAGAACCAGTGGCTATTTGGGGATCCTTGGCACGGACATACTTTGGGGGTCACCTCAAGCCTGGGACTTTTGTTGATGAATGGTTGTGGAATTGATCACCCTTTTTGTGAAGATTAAATGTCTTTGTTGTTGTTGGGCGGAAACCTCCGTATTTTAACGTTTTGTGGGTTTTTTTCCGTAAATGAACGCCCTCTACTTGATCATATATCACCGTCTTACAAAAGTATTTAAAGAAATAGCAGATCCACAAGCTCGAAACGTGGTGCCAAGCTATGCGTTTTGAGCTTGTCGATCTACTGTTTTTGCTATTTCTTTGCATTTGAATGATGAAAAGTAACAGTTTTTGGACATATGAGGTGTCCATACAGAGACGATATGCAATTATGCATCTCTAATTATACGGACTTATTAACCCATTTTGTGCGGGAACCCCTTTTGGTGTTTAACTATTGAAAAATAGCAGATCTACAAGCTTGTAGGTTTGCTATTTTAGAAAAATCGAAGAACGACATAGATAGAAACATGGCTTTTTCAGAAAACTGTCAGGATGTAGAAGACATTTTTAGAATCTGATCTCAGGTCAAAATGGGTTAAGTCCTGGCATCGTGAACAATGTGCTCTTTCACAGTCTGATGAGGACAGCTGGACTGGGCTCAATCAGCCTTGGGATTTCCACAGTGCAGAATCCCGTTGGGGCTTTGTGGAGTAGCAACCTTAATTATTTATGAACGGTGCCATCATTTTGGGGCCACGCTGGTTCACCAAAACTCTATTCATGTGTGCTGCACACACAGTGAGTGGGGCTGGTTGAAGGTTGAGCAAGCTGGCGTGAATGTTGAATGTAACGTCTGCTGCATTAGGTGATTAACGGAACCGTTAGACCCACAAACTCGCAGCAGGTGCCACGCTGAGAGCTTGTACTGTATGTCTGCTATTTTTTATGTTTTTGAAACATGAATCTTCTCTTCTGCGGATCCCTGGCACACAAAACATTTGCAGATGGTGGTCCGGTATCGTCCGGGGTGGTTCTCAAAAGTTTGAGAACCACAGCTATAGGTGACATGCTAATATAAACGCGGTGCTCTCCTGCCCCTTGTCTTAATCACAAACACATGGCTTTTACATTCCTCCACCCAGGACCGGACCCTGCTGTGTGTCGAGTCAGACAGCTACTGGGCTCAGTTTGTTGGGTTTGCATGCAGGGCTGCAGGCACAGATGCACACTATACTGCCTGGTCCGGTCCGCCACATCATTGTCTCCGCCAGGCCAAAGGAGTGGCCCAGACTATGTTTTGCCCCATGTCCGTTCGTCCGTCCGTGTGTCCGACCGACCGACCACCAATCCGTCCGTCAGGCCGTCTCTCAAATTCTCACATCAGCCTGTTAGCTGATGTGAAGAATGCCTCCACCAGGAGGCAGAAAACACTTTTTTATATATTACTTCTACACATTTTGTCCAAACATCACGCAAATCGGCACGCATCGTGTCTATAGTCATGTGATCAAGACAAACCTGTCATATTTCATCCTGATTGCCAATAACTTCATCAACTTTAATCCCTCAACTTCTACAGACTCCACTGCTCCTCTATAACGACTGAATTTCCACAATAACCTACCTAGCAACAGCATGGTGCATGGCTTGAATACCCTACTAGCAGAGCCCATCGCCAACGAGGTGCCTTCATTTCCTCCTTTGCAGAAGTTCCATTAGTGCTCTTTAAGAGTTGCTGAGTAATACTAGTGGATGGATGCCCTGCCTTGGCCCCTCTCTCTCCTCAGGGGAAGGAGAATCTGCTGATGGCAAGAGCCAGTCGTCACATACTGTAGTGGTGTGCTATTAGTCACACTGCCTGTAGTGGTGTGCTATTAGTCACACTGCCTGCAGGTACACTGCTGCGGTGCTGTCGTGGTTTTGTTTTATGGACACGCCTCCATTTCACCGCTCAATTAGGACATGCATGGAAAGAAAACACTGTTGCGGGCAGATGGTGACTGTGTGTGCCGGTGTGTGTGCGCGCGCGCGCGCACACACACACACACACACACACACATGGATATCTGGCCTGTCACTTGTTGCTTATGCATAATTAATTAGTCTCCCTCTTCCGTTTTGATCAACACCCCCGTTTGGCTCAGTGGCTCTTCTCCTTATTATCCATGTTCGTAACACGAGAGTGGTGTCTCTCTCTGCACAGATTTGGCAAACTATTTTGCCAAACCGGTGTCGCCAGTGAACTGTGTTTAGTTTGTCCCGCAGGGCATGGCTGGGATGCCTCTTCTGTTCACCACATCAGCCCATAACCAAAATATTACCGCAGAAAATATGAGAGGCCTCAATAAGAAGAAGCAGACGCATGGCACTAATGTGCATTTTGCGCGCATGATTTTCCCTAGAAGATTAGCGTGACCTGGGGGGCTTTGATCTCATATATGGACCTCTGGGGGAACAGAAGTCTTTATTAATAGTCTTTGATGTAGAGAGAGAGAGAGAGAGAGAGAGAGAGGCAGAGAGA
Organism: Protomyctophum bolini; assembly: GCF_963924005.1. Taxonomy (NCBI): domain Eukaryota; kingdom Metazoa; phylum Chordata; class Actinopteri; order Myctophiformes; family Myctophidae; genus Protomyctophum; species Protomyctophum bolini. The sequence continues at coordinate 18,058,081 of NC_137863.1, forward strand.
GAGGCAGAGAGAGAGAGAGAGAGATATGCTACATATGCAGTTGGACCTGCTTGTTTGGAATGTGGGTGGTCTGATGTCATTATTCACTCATGCAGCTAGTTTCTGCTTTCACACTGCCCTACCAATCCAGCTTGAGTTGTGTGTGTGTGTGTGTGTGTGCGCGCACACCGTGCAGTGCACGAGGCCTGTGAATGTGTCCACTCTAAACCCTTAAAAAGTACATAATCTTTGATCCGCTGGTATCAGATCTGCTATTCTAAGGCCTTTTGACAGGGCTTTCCAAACATTTTAGGAGGACCCCACACTGTTACCGCACTCCTTAGGACTGTGGGAAAAGACAGAGTGCGCTAACGGCACAGCACACATGCCTTGCTCGGATCCCGTTCCCAGCCAGGCCACCATGACCAGCTACATTTTCCCATGTTTCCAGGAACGGCCTGTTCTTTAACCTTCTAGAAATAACCTGACACACGAAATACGGGAAAAGACTAAAAAGATCAAAAGGACTGATTGGCAGGCTTTCAGCTGAGCACTGACCCCCTTGAGGGGTGTCCGTCAGATGGCACTCAACTGAACACACGGCGCCTCTTGGTTCTTTTGAAGGTGGTGATAGGATCACGCCTCTTAGCCCTTCCCATTGTGACTCAGGACAGGTGTGTGTGTGCGTGACGTGTGTGCATGCATGTGTGAGCACATGCTTGAAAGCGTTCCCAGAGAGAGTAAGCAAGCATCCCATACCGGTTTGTGACAAGGAGATTGTGCTGAGTGCACAAGGGAAAATAACTTTATCTCGACTTTGATCACGACTTTGATTACCACAAAGAAAATAATTTAGGTAAAAGAGACCGTCGAGGTAAGTTCAGCCTCTCTCTCTCTCTCTGGTGTCGGTCCTCGTGGAGAACTCACGGTCATTGTTACTGTACTGTATGTCTCATTATAGTACAATAAGTACAATTCTTTGGTCTGGGTTTGTAGTGGAAATAACGATAACAAGAGATGTAGAATATATACTTTACTGTATTTAGAATTTAGGATAATCGTGATGTTTGAAGCTGCTGTGTGCATGAGGCCTACTTCTAAATATATACTCTGTCACACACACACGTGCGTGTGTGAGCGAGCACATTCAAGTGTCTATGATGTGTATGTATATGCACTTTTTGTGCATATGTTGGTGTGTGCAATCTTAATGTGTGCTCTGGCTGAGTGAGGATGCTTTAGAAGTTTGAGATTGTTGTTTCCTCTGCACAGATTCTTGTTGTCTTAATAGCTGGCTCTAGTAGTTTCGGGTAGAGCAGTTTCTGAACTCTGTGTACTCCTCGTTGAGTGAGTATTGTGTGTGTGTGTGTGTGTGTGTGTGTGTGTGTGTGTGTGGCTATTAAGTGCAGTCTGTCTTCCAAGAAAACAGAATCGTTATCTACTGTAACTCTCTTGGCAAGGTATAGGAAAGACCTTCATGCTGCTGTAATTTATTATTTGCAAGACTCTTACCATTTGTTCTAGTACCTCTGGTTAATGTAGTAGTTATGATGGTGTTGATAATATACATTATATTATATTGTTGTCGTCGTGCAGAAACCTCTTATCTCCATATTTGAACTTATTGTGTTTTCTTTCGTAAATGAACAGCCTCTATATTGATCATACAGTACTAACTGCAGCGTCACACAAAAGTGTCAAAGGTAGCAGATCAAGCTCGAGCTACTTTTGAATTTGAAGCGTGCGTGGAAGAGTGAGCTAAGTCTTTCCTCTTCTCCACCCCATGGTCCATACCTCATTTCCCTTCTTCCATTTCCTACTCTCTTTCCTTCTGCCTTTAGTTACCCCCCCCCCCCCCCCCCCCCCACCCCCACGCACCTCCACCCATTTGTTCTTTGTTCGTCTCTACCGTGGCATGCATCCTCTTGGGTTCTGAGTGTGTCTCTGTGTGCCTGCCGTATACTTTCTGTCTCTTTAATGTGTACACAACACAGTGAGAGACTCTGTGTCTGTGTTGTTGGTCCTAAATGCACTCCAACCTCTCCATCTGCTATACTATTTCAGTCGATGCCAAGAGTGGGTGAGTGAAGCTTGACAAGAGATTCCCAAGCTCTCCTCTCCACTTGCACACAGAGCAACTCCTTAGGACGCGTGGTGTAGTAATGCTGCTATTCCCAAGCAAAATACAAACTATGTGAAACCACTAAAACCACACCCTCATCGCTATATGATTGATGTGGAGCGAGAGCTAATTTTGTTTTATATTAACCCATTTTGACCTGAGATCAGATTCTAAAAATGTCTTCTACATCCTGACAGACTGAAAAAGCTATGTTTCTATGTCAGTCGTTCTTCGATTTTTCAAAAATGGCAGAGCTACAAGCTCGTAGCGTGCCACTCGGTGGCGCACTATGAGCTTGTAGATCTGCTATTTTTCAATAGCTAAAGCATGTTAACACCAAAAGGGGTCTGCTACGGCTTGTCAACTCGGACGGTTCTGTTTTGTCATTGTGAGGCGATCGGCTGCTCAGCACCGGCACTAGGGCCAGTGTTGTCAGGTTTTGTCATTGTGTGAGGCGATCGGCTGCTCAGCACCCGCACTAGGGCCAGTGTTGTCAGGTTTTCATTGTGTGAGGCGATCGGCTGCTCAGCACCCGCACTAGGGCCAGTGTTGTCAGGTTTTCATTGTGTGAGGCGATCGGCTGCTCAGCACCGGCACTAGGGCCAGTGTTGTCAGGTTTTGCGAGAGAACAGTCGGGAATCTTTTTCAGAACCACTGGTTTTAAACAATAATCAAAACATTTGGAGGCAAGCCCAAACAACTGAAGTTTAGAAACGAGCCCAAAGCACGCTGCTATAGCGGCTCGCTCGGACACGCCCCCCGAGCCTCGAGGCCTCGCTGCCTGGCTTTGATTTAAAACGTCATGCATTTATTGTAAATAAAGCACATACTGCACATACAGTACTAAGCACATACTGTCTGTAAATTCATTTGTATGACAATTTAGCCTTCATTTCCCTCTACCAGCAGTCGTCAGCCCCTGGAGGGGAGTAGTGTTGTTTAGGTAAACACCTCCACGCTACTCCAGGGGTTTATGATTATGACTGACGGATAGAGACTGTCTCCATATATGGGCATAAACCTCCATAGCGGTCGGCGCAACGCGGCGACGCAGGTTTCTCTAATGGATATCTCCCATCATGTTGGGTAGAAGTTGATGCAAACTGTCAAGTGGCAAAGTAGTGCTGCTATCTTCACTTTGTGTTAGCATGGGGGGGGTTGGTGTTGGACAGATGTTGCGTCCCAGAGGATTGTGGAATAGCAGTGATATGGCCATATGGTGCTTCTCTGTGTTGAGTCAGTGAAAACACTGGAAGAGAAGGGGATGGCAATGTTAATGTGAGGATAGAGAGACGGAGGGTAAGAGAGAGAGAGTGAGAAAGCAAGCGCAGATGGGCATGTAGTGATGATGCTTCTGTCACTTTAGATTGTGTAGAGCTATCCCTGTCATCGGTCTGGAAGGACAGCTTGTTGTTCAACCACAATACAAAAGGGTTGTGTGTTATAAGCAAACAAAGGTTCAGTATTATTATCATAGAATGAGGACCTCTTCACTTTTCCTGTATTGTATTGATAGATTTTTGATTGGATACTGTATTAGACAGTCAGAAAGCTACAGTAGTACAGTCGGGCATGTTACTACTTGTGGTCCATCCTATTCATTAAAATACATCAACACAGCATAGAATATTAACACATTGATAATGGTCATCATCAACAAATTCAAAACACTTGTCTGTATGTGTACAAAGAAAGAATTTCGGCAGTGAATGGCACCTCCTTTCTATACGTGAATTTGCATCTACCTCCCCTTGTTCAAGTGCAAAACCTGGGCCTTCTCTGTGGCCGCCCCTACCCTCTGGAATGCTATCCCAAACACATCAAAGATGCCCCCTCCCACACCACCTTCAAAACCACACTGAAAACCCATGCCCGTTTAGATTAGCCTTCCCAAGCTGGCCTGTTTTTAACTTGTTACTGTACTATAATGTCGTCCTTTTGTTATGTTCCCTCCCCTATAGCCCCCAGTGCCCCCACACATGTAAAGCATCTTTGAGTACTATGAAATACTATGAAATATAAATATATAAGTTCCAGATATTAAGTGTGAGCCAGGCTGGTTCTCTACCCTGCACCGTGTAGCCTGGCTGGGACACAGCATGGGGTCAATATTATGTCACCACCACCACCGCGGCTAATCCTCAGCCGTAATGTTCCCGCCGTAACGCGATAGCCGTAATTGATCCCACGCCGACCGTGGCACCCCCACCCCCACCGCTGCCCGTCCTATCCTACAATTTATGGAGACATCACTGTCTGAGAGGTTTGTGATATGAAGGAGGAGCTGATGATGTAATGCATATCTGTGCTGCCTGCGGTCATTATGTAGGGTTGATTATGGTGTCACACTATACTCTCTATACTGTGTCTGTCCAAAGCAAAAAGGGATGGTGGGGATTAGAGATAATGTGTACCGTGGTGGAAAATGATGGTCCCCACCGGAGTGTTGAGTGTGTGTGTGTGCATTTTGCATGCTTGTGCATGTGCGCGACTGCACGTGTTAATGCACGTCCTGCCTGTATGCTGGAGGAGTGAGAATTGTGAAAACACAAAAAGGATATTTGTGTACTGTATGCATACTATTGTTTAGTGTGTGTGTAGGCCTGTCACAATTTTCACAATCATCTAATCGCTATTCTTTTTGCATTAATCGTCCCACTTTGGGAACCACTGATCTACACCACCTCTCCCCAAGAGACAGGAGGCCACATACACGCCCCCTGTTTCCCCCCCCCCCTTCCAAGGCAAGCCCCCCCCCCCCCCCCAGAGTTACCGTTGCTACGATACACCCAGGCGTGGCCCTGTAGCGTAGCGGCCTGCAGGAGGATGGATGTAGTAACGATTGGCGCGGTGTCACAGAGTATAATTGATCACCTGGGGAAGCCAGCGGTCTCTGGGCCGGGCCCTACACCACCACCACATGCTGTCAACACTCCCATGCATGGGAACTCTATTGGAAAAGTTGTCACAGCGCAAAGCAAACACACAAATCAATATAGCTATCCTATCTTTCTAACCCCAAGTTACCCCTCTCTCTCTCTCTCTCTCTCTCTCTCTCTCTCTCTCCCTCTCTCTCTGTGTCTATCCATCTCTCCCAACGTCTTGCTCCCTTCACTGCTCTCATTGGTCGATGTTTATGAGGGAGTTCGATAGGCTCTATGCACAGCAGCTATATTGGAAAGAAATTGGGTCTCTTCTCTTCCTTACTGTGAGGGATCACAGGTGTTACCAACAGTGATACTAATGAAGGCTCTGTTCCATTTCCTTCACAGGTCTTACCAATGATACTGTGAAGGCTCTGTTCCATTTAGTGTAGCACAGTGCTTCTCAAACGGTGTACTTTCAAGGACCCCAAGGACTCAAATGTATACCTGTAGTACAAACAAGGGTCCATTTGGTTGGAGTTGCACACCTATAAGGGTCAAGGGTCCCAGGACCACACTTTGAGACACCACTGGTGTTTTCTAGTGACCCAACATGCAACAATATCAGCAACCCTGACTCTGTTTGACTGAGTCTGGAATGAGCCTTAATTTACTATCATCTGGAAGGAGGTAAGGAAGAGGGCCCACTTTCTGTCCAATATGGCTGCTGTGAATGGAGACCATATTCACACTCGCATCCCAAAACGCAGTTTATAGTTAAGGGACGCAATAAAACAACGACCTCTGCATCCACGGGATGCACTAATGTACTACTGTACTGTTTTTTTATTCTAGTTTATTTTGCTAGCTTTAGTTATAATAATCATTTCTTCAACGTTTTCTACATGAATATAACCATATAAAATGAAATGGGAGTTAAATGCTGCAATTTGTAAAAATGGCAAAATATGACTCGTTGAAGTGGGACTCATAAAATGTCCCTGGGAATCATCTAAAAGACCATCCCTGCATCTCGGGACTCATTACATTGAAAACCTATTTACATTACTGCACACTGCGGCATTTTGCATAGATATAAAACAAGCCCAAAATGTCATATTTTACCAGCCACACACACACACACGTGTCTGCTTCGCATTACGTTAGCTTACGTGTTGCACTTGAAAGTTGACATTAGAATCCCTTGGTCAAATAACATTGGCTCGCGGCGTGATAAGAACTAGTGGGTTGTTGCTGGCTGCAATGTTAACAGTAAACACATCTTGTGTCTTGAGAGGTTGGCTAGAGGCAAAAAATGTCTGGTAGCCTAGAGATGAGGCAGCCAATCAGGACGATGGCTCATCACTAGTACGATGAGAAAGATAGGTCGCTACTATAGCAAGTGGGCGTGAAAGCCAAGCCGAGAGAAAATAGACCAGCTGTGCTTACACAGCAGCTGGTAAAAATAGATGCCTCATTGGCCGTTGCAGTTCATTGGGGGCGACGCATATCGACGTGAGGGCGGAAGTGTGGAAGCCGGCACGCTACGCCACTGACTGTCAAGGGTTCAGCCTCCAGGAAGAAACCCTAAATACAAATGTGTGAATACGGTGAATTGGAACCTCCACAGCAGAAGAGAAAGCTTACCCCCCTCCCTTCACACACAGATGTAATTAGAGGGTTTGAGAGCAGAAATGTCACGCGTATTGATTGGGTGGAGAGAGAGGGCGCTCTGGTCGGTGGTGTCCCCTGTTTTAACGACTAATTAAAAGGTCTCATTAGGAGGAGAAGCTGCATGGGCCTGGGGCTGCTCTGCTGCTGGACAGAGGCCGGACCGTTTGGTCGCAGCCCCCGCTGTCTGTGTGTGTGTAGTGAGCATGTCAGCGACCAGAAAATGTGCTTTTTTTGGGGGGGTCGGCTGCAGGTTATGTGTGTGTATTCGTGGGTTTGGTCAATAATCCCCCCTGGCCGTAAACCTTAAAATGGCGAATCAATACATCTTGAGAACATATGGATATTGAGCTTCATGTGTTTTTTCCTGGGGAATACAAACTCCAGTCTTTGCCTCTATCACGGCTCAACTTTGAAACGTATCACGCTGCTTGTTATTTCTCCATCTCCATCTCTCAGACCCTAATGCTCTCTGAGGAACCCATTTATCTTTTAACACAGATGTTGGGTTATAGTACGCTGATCGGACTGTCCTGCAGTGACCTCCCAGTATATTTAGATCTCCTTGTTTACCCATGGGGGTGGTGTGGGTGGAGGGGAGGTTATTACAACATCATTTAGGGGTAGTTAGGATAATGGTTTGTTTGTTTGTTTGTTTGCTGGGACTTGGAGCTCCAACGTGGGACTAAAGCAGTGCTTGGAGGTCAAGGACCCCCACATTGACACTAATTAGCCCGCGGACCCCCATTTGAAGAGATATGCCAGGGACCCCATAAGAGAAGTAAAAGATTTTTTACGGCTCTAGCAGTGATTCTCTTTACTACACTATATTTATTTGAAAACTTTAATGCGTCGCATCGCAATGCATTGTGAGCTTGTAGAGCTGCTATTTTCAAAGGATTTGTATACATTTGAAACTTGTGAAATGGGACATTCTGCATAATGGATACTTTAACTTTTTGTACTTCCGAGTATACATTTTGAATTCCGAACTTTTACTTGTAACGGAGTATTACTTCATTGCAGTATTGATACCGTAAGTAGAGAAGAGTGAGTACTTTTTCCACCACTGGATATTTGTTTGTTTTTAGTTTGCTCTGACTTGGAGAGCACTAGAACGTGTCACTGAATACCAAGTGTGTTTCATCGTGATGTTGATGTTTGTATACTCGGGTTACTCACGCCAGAGACACCACAGATAGTTTCAAACAAACAAAACACACACACACACACACACACACACACACACACACACACACACACACACACACACACACGCACACACACACACACACACACACACACACACACACACGGTGGCGAATCCATCTACGAGACCAGCATCCCTCTTTTTTTTGTGTTAAGGGACACAGACGAAAAAATACAACAAACATCTCTTCAGACCAAAGCGATGATAATAAGGCTGGCGTTTCTGCGGCTTTGAAAAACTGCAGCAGTGATGAATAAGACACACTTTTTATCTATATATTTTTATTATTAGGAACTTCAATGCAAGGATGTAAACGTACAGGTGCGTTTATGCATGAACAATTTTGATGCCAATATTATTATTATTATTATTATTTTTTAATGTATTTGAATACCAAACTTGTAAGGGCATTTTATCAGGTATTTGACCAATCTGGGAACTAAATCCTTACCAAGAAATGTCTTCACCAATGTGTTTCTAAATGTGTCTAATAACATGTACTCAAATTTTGAAATTCAACTCAAATTGAGTTATTAGCATAATATGTGACCATACCCATAAAGAAAAAAGGTCCAAATTTCATCATTCTTTCAGTAGCATGTGACATATGAAACTAGGGGGTTTTCATGAGTCTGAATCCATTCCAAGCATTAGTTTTGCACAAAAAACACTCCTTGGGAGGAAAACAGCCATAGCCGTCATCACAAACGTGATGAGGTCAGCAGGAGTTGAATTTCAAACTTTTAGTACATGTTATTAGACACATTTAGAAACACATTGGTGAAGATATTTCTTGGTAACGATTTAGTTCCCAGATTTTCATAGATTTCTCTTACTATTGTACATGTAACAGACTGTCTCTACAATAGGGTATTGATACTTTTACAATAGGGTGTTTACGTCAGTAAAACATGGGAGTACTTCCATCCCTGCCGTCTGACACATTGAACCCTGCTGAGCGCTACATCTACCGCCAGTCAACATGTCAGACGCTGCTATAACGGAGACATTGTGTGTGTTTGTTTCTCAGTTTGTTTTGAAAGGTTTATCCGAGGACACGATTAGACATGGGTTCGTTAAAGCTCAGATTGAGAGGTGGGGGTGAACTGTGCCGTGGACATGTGCTGAGAAATCAATGCGCAGCTTTGATGAAACATTTGCCAAGGACCCCCCCCCCCCTCCCTCTTAACTCTCCCATTATTCAAACCGTACCCTGAGTTAGCACTCGCCCCCCTCTATCGACGTTCCAACTTTTTACTGCACAAATCTCTCTGAGGCATCGCTGTATTAAGGCGCCGTAGATGGAATCAACTCCTTAACTTTATTCAGTAGCCCTTCATTTGTCCAACTCTGACACACACTCTTCCACGCATTTGTTCTTATCCTCAAGCACTAAGCCGTTTCCTGGTGTTTTATTGCTTTAGCGTGTTCCACAAGTTGTGAGATGTTGGTAAAAAAAGCATTGGTAAAAAAAAAAAAAAACTTGCTCGCAGGCAGCATTAACCCAATTCACCTCTGTATGTGCACAGTGAAATCCTGAGCGTTCATTTAACACAGACGGTAAACAAATCCATTTTGTACACACTTAGAGCTCAATTAACTGTCAGGATTTACAGTAAGTTTTTTGTTTTTGGCAGCTGGTGCTCAGAGCTAAATCTTAGCGCTCAGTCAATGTATGGAGGGGAACCAAACATCGGAACGGAGAAAGGGAGGTCAGCGTAGGTGGGTGTATGGCTGCGTGACGTTAAGGGAATTTATAGAGCTCTTAGTGGGAACGGTAAGAAGTTGGTGCGATTTATAAAAGGCTAAAAGGGGAGAGCTATAAAGGCTTGTGGATCGTCACGATGGAGCAAAAACAAGAGGCGCGTACATACAGTCAATCAGACATGGCTGCTCGCCAGTGTTGCCAATAATACTTATTATAAGTGACTTTTGGCTTGTCGTTCTGCTTGTAAATATTGGTCGTTTCGGGTTGCGGTGTAGTTGCTTATTTGGGCGTGTTTCCAGTGTTGTTTCAAGTTTTCAACCAGTGGTTCTCAAACATTTTCATGTCAAGGACCCGTCAAATTAATATGCAATGCATCCCCCCCCCACCACCACGACCTCTAAAAATATGTTGTGCCAAGGAGTGTATATTTATGAGTATACTAATGGGGAGTGACACGCAGCAAAGGTCGTCGGGATCGGGATTCGAACAGGATTAACAGCCTATAGGTGCAATGTGTAAATTATACACTTTAAAAAAATAGAATGTCTCAAAAAATATTTAGAATGTATCACTTTTTTCAAGATTCTTTTTGAAATATCTGATCTACAAGCACACGACGGGTCCCATCACCATGCATTGTGAGCTTGTAGATTGGCTATTTCCAAATAGCTCAAATAGCATATTTTAAAGCTTCTCTTGGGCTTATTTTTATCGACCTGGTTGCTTATGTCTCTCACAAAACAACATTTCTGCCCGCCCAGCCCACTATTCACCAGTCTCACTCGATGCAGTGGCACGTTGTATTTACCAACAAGCGAGAGGGGCATTTGGGGGTAGGGGCGCAGAAGGCGACAGATAATAAAGAAAGAAAAAAATAAAATGTTACGCTAGTATGAGTAGTCTAGGCTCCGGGCTGACTTTGAAGCTAATTCAATAGTGTGTGCCTTTCTTTGCTCGGGCACGTAATGAGATTTGAGCACAGACGTTTGGGTCCCCTGATTAAAGTGTCCAATCAAACGGACGTTGTCGCAGACACGGGATTCCTCCGGCGTGGCACTCGTAATAGTGAACATTATCGCCATGGTTGTCATCATTATTGTCGTCTTTAATTGTGAGCGACGCCGGGTGCCTTGACTGCTTTCGTCCCCGGGCATTCGACCTCTGAGAGCTTTGCGAATAATAGCATGCGAGATCACTGTGGTAGTGAGACGAGCATTACTAATTAAAATAGCCCAGGGTTCCCTCCACCCCCCCCCCCCCTCCGCCCCCTAAACTTTACCAATTAAATAACTTTCCAGCAAGTAGAACAGTAACTGTGTCTGTAGCACAAGGCTTTGTTTACTTTGATCACTTCATTTTCTGGGGCAAGATGGAGCTATACTCGAACTGCTGCTGACGGCCAGGAAATACCACATGAAACTGGCAACTTGTGCCAAGGTTTAAAATGAAGAAACGACTTCGACCATGGGAAGGAAGGGACACGGTTCTATCAGAGAAAAGGTCTTGAGTGTTATGGTTTTTTTCCACCATGGGAAGGAAGGGACACAGTTCTATCAGAGAAAAGGTCTTGAGTGTTATGGTTTTTTTCCACCATGGGAAGGAAGGGACACGGTTCTATCAGAGAAAAGGTCTTGAGTGTTATGTTTTTTTTCCACCATGGGAAGGAAGGGACACAGTTCTATCAGAGAAAAGGTCTCGAGTGTTATGTTTTTTTCTTTTTCTCTCTCTCCTGCGTGGGGGCTGATATAAATGGGAGCAGACATGGAAAATGGCTCAAAGCCTTAGCCGACACAGAAATGAATGCTTCAGCGCTATACAGTATCTGTCCACCGTGCCTACTGTACATCAGATCACTATACAGTATCTGTCCACCGTGCCTACATCAGATCACTATACAGTATCTGTCCACCGTGCCTACATCAGATCACTATACAGTATCTGTCCACCGTGCCTACATCAGATCACTACAGTATCTGTCCACCGTGCCTACATCAGATCACTATACAGTATCTGTCCACCGTGCCTACATCAGATCACTACAGTATCTGTCCACCGTGCCTACATCAGATCACTATACAGTATCTGTCCACCGTGCCTACATCAGATCACTACAGTATCTGTCCACCGTGCCTACATCAGATCACTATACAGTATCTGTCCACCGTGCCTACATCAGATCACTATACAGTATCTGTCCACCGTGCCTACATCAGATCACTATACAGTATCTGTCCACCGTGCCTACATCAGATCACTATACAGTATCTGTCCACCGTGCCTACATCAGGTCACTATACAGTATCTGTCCACCGTGCCTACATCAGATCACTATACAGTATCTGTCCACCGTGCCTACATCAGATCACTATACAGTATCTGTCCACCGTGCCTACATCAGGTCACTATACAGTATCTGTCCACCGTGCCTACATCAGGTCACTATACAGTATCTGTCCACCGTGCCTACATCAGATCACTATACAGTATCTGTCCACCGTGCCTACTGTACATCAGATCAGACCGTCCCTCCCAGTGCTGGGCGGACGGACGGCCTGCTTCACGGCTTTCAAATCTGATTTCAGGAAATCTGTCTCAGTCTGACCGCAGTAACCTGATCTAAATGGGATTCCATGTGATTGTTTGTATTAGGGCGTACCAGTGTCTTCTTCTTTGTGACAGAGGTATACCAGACGGTGTCCTCTGTGCAGTTCTTATCAGTGAGAGCAGCTCAGCAGCAGCTATTATGCAGCCATTTGTTCAGGATCCTAACAATCCCATTTCTAGAGAGTTTACTCTGGTCTTTGTCCTCCTGCCTCTTTGTTCTACATAGCCGACGGGGACCACCCATATATTGCTTATTATCGTCTCTGTCCGGTGGAAAGCTCATATGTCCCAAAACTGTTACTCCTCAGGATTCAAAAGTGTCTACTGCTACAGTACTTTTGATGGTTTTGTGTGACGCTGTGGTGTGATCAATAGTTAATAGTTGGTTAGTTATTCATATTTAAGTAAGTAGGGTGTTAATTCACAGACAAATGCTAAAAGTTAGAATGTGGAGATAAGAGGTTTCTGCCTGACAGCAATGGATCGGTGCCACTTTCTTTCATGCATTAAAAGTAGTGCCAAAGTGCCGTCCACCTAATGCGCCATTCTGGAGGATCGATTGAACACCATGTCCATCATCTTCCATCTCTCTGACCATCTCGTTTCCTGCTATCTCCAACATCCTGCCGTTTATCCATCCGTGGTGGAATGAATCCACATTTGTTTCATTGATTTTTTTTTCATTCGGTACTACATGATTCACTTTTTCTCTGGTGACCTTTTTGTTAAGGCTTTAAGGCAGTTGTCCTCTGGTCCAGAACGCTGCCGAAGAAAACCCCAAGCACGTGACCCCTTCCTCCCCCCCCCCCCCCCCCCAGCTTGTAGATCTGCTGTCTTTGAATATCCAGCGTATAAATTGAAGTGGTTACAATTATTGTGATGCTACATTAACTACCTCCTGGAACCCCAGGACCCCACTTTGAGAACCAATGCTCTATGTATTGTTTTGAAAGAGAGAGAGAGAGAGACGGGTATTTACTTTGGTATAATTCTGTTTATACTGTACACGCAGGCAAACCACCAGCACATTTCTCCATCTTCCGCTGTATACATTCTGTACACACGGTGTGCATTTCCTTCTACCATCAACCTTGATTCGGAGCAGTTGTACCAAATTCTCAATAATGTCTCCGCCAGGCGATAGCGTGGCTAATACTAGTGCTGCACGATTCTTGCCCAATGTGAATCTCATAAGAATTGAGATCGGCTGTGAATTGGGCGGGTGTGGCTCAGGAACTAGGGAAGATCGTCCAATGATCCATGGGTCGGCGGTTCGAATCCCGGCTCCTCCTGTCTACATGTCGAAGTGTCCTTATAGGCAAGACACTGAACCCTGCATTGCCTCCAGTTGTTGCCACCATTGGTGTGTGGATGTGGGAAGTGAGGACGCTGGTGTCGACTGTTTGCCGCTTCACCTCCCAATGTATGAATGAATGGACCATTGTAAGCGCTTTCAGTAGGCACGTAGTGCATAGAAAAGCTCTATAAAAACACCATCCATTATTAACAATACAATCCATTAGATCACGATTCTCATTTTTTCCATGAAAATATGTATTGCCGTTAGTCTGTTGCTGAACATTACTACATTCAAAATTTGGCACCTGGAGCCAGCTACTGTGGCTTTAAACAACAGACAACATCAAAGCTTTGACTTAAACCTCTTAAAGTCTCTCTCTTGTAGCAAAAACACAAGAGTAACTAAAATGAATTCGACAACCAACTAGTGCTGCATGATTCTTCATGATTCTTCACAAAATGAGATTGCATAGTTCTAAATCACAATCTTTTTCCGATTAACTGTGCAGCACTAGCGAAGACTATGGCCCCCATCTTGAGCCTTACCCCTAAACATTTTTGCCATTTTTTACTATTTTGAATAAAGTAGTTCAAGTAGCTGATCTAAAAGCTGACTATATGTCGATATAGATCGACTATTTGAACTATTACTCTTTTCTTTCCCAGAACGGCCTGTTATAGTGCCACCATGAAAACTTGCAAAATGGGAAATTCCGCATAAATGGGTACTTTTACTTTTGGTCTGGAGTCTGGAGAATTGATCCACAAGTAGTCTAATTACACTGGCTGTTTAACTACAGTACTCAGCCGGGACCCGTCCTTCAGCACGCATGTGGAAAGTTCTTGTAAAAGCCCGTGCTGCACATACTGTATCTCAGCAGCTTCTGACTGGGATACGACACATCATTCACTTCATCACTGGCATCTGGACCAATTCTTTTTTTTAACGATAGATGTTTATATGAAACCATTTATGCCGCACTGCGGCCATTTAGCATGCTAAGTGACCTGCTCACGGTGTACTGTAAGTTGGGGGGGATCAGAGCACACTACATTAACAATGCCTCCTTTTGCCAGAGTTTTCAGAGAAATTCCCTGCATCTGTTCTGGATAAAAAAACGTCATCCGGGCCGTCGGGCTGGAATTCATTATGACCCCCACCCCCCACCCCAAAATCCTGGAGACTTGAGAAAATGACATCATTATTACTGCCACGTTAGCCAGGCGGGTCGTGACTGCTGTGAGTCATATATACCTGCGTACCTGTCCCTGTGTTACTGACGGTGGAAAAATCCTTTAGGGCAACAGGAGGGTCTTCAAGATGTTTCAGCCCAAGGACCCCTTAGCTGAGCGAGAGAGATGAAGCAGGGACCCCTCCACGACTAACCTGACTAACCCGCCAGATTGCGGCAGTACTGAGTTCACAAGTTCCCTCCTCCTGCCTGGATCTGGGATCTCTCAGGCAGAAACGATGAACCCAGAAGCAGCGGGACAAAAATCTGATATCTCCATAATAATTTTGAGTTGTAGTCTTGTTAGGTTGTGTTTACATTGCGCTGTGGCACAGCTTCAATATGGCATAAGTCTCGCGTTGATCCCGCCTCTAGCGGCCTCATACAGCCGCGTATCGCTCCGGCCAGAATTCGACCGGAGTACATTGTCTCTGTCTGAGAGATCCCAGACTCACCCAGCTGGCAGAATGCAAATGTTGTCCAGCAGGGGGAGTGGTTCTACCAGGCTACTCCACAACATGTTGTATAAAACCTTTTCATTAGATGACTTCATAGACTTGTTTGACAGCACTGGCTGGATACCCACAATTTGAAAGACACCGAGAATATATATATATAAAGATATAAAAAGTGAACTCATTCTGTGCGACCCATCACGTTTTGTAAATGTTATTTTTAATGTCATGTGATGTGATGTGGGTGCTGTTGAGGTGGCAGATGTAGTTCCGTGACACTGGGTTGTACTGTTTGTGTTGATCAGATGTAGTTCCGTGACACTGGGTTGTACTGTTTGTGTTGATCAGATGTAGTTCCGTGACACTGGGTTGTACTGTTTGTGTTGATCAGATGTAGTTCCGTGACACTGGGTTGTACTGTTTGTGTTGATCAGATGTAGTTCCGTGACACTGGGTTGTACTGTTTGTGTTGATCAGATGTAGTTCCGTGACACTGGGTTGTACTGTTTGTGTTGATCAGATGTAGTTCCGTGACACTGGGTTGTACTGTTTGTGTTGATCAGATGTAGTTCCGTGACACTGGGTTGTACTGTTTGTGTTGATCAGATGTAGTTCCGTGACACTGGGTTGTACTGTTTGTGTTGATCAAAGCCATGCGACCCTGTAGCCAGCCATATATGCTGCTACTCCTGTCACCATTGGACATTGGTTCTGAATCTGTGGATCAGTGCACACACTGCACAAGTATCCGTTTGTACTGTACAGGACAGTTCTTATGAGCTCAGGTCCCTGGACTTTGTACTGTACAGGACAGTTCTTATGAGCTCAGGTCCCTGGACTTTGTACTGTACAGGACAGTTCTTATGAGCTCAGGTCCCTGGACTTTGTACTGTACAGGACAGTTCTTATGAGCTCACGTCCCTGGACTTTGTACTGTACAGGACAGTTCTTATGAGTTCAGGTCCCTGGACTTTGTACTGTACAGGACAGTTCTTATGAGCTCAGGTCCCTGGACTTTGTACTGTACAGGACAGTTCTTATGAGCTCAGGTCCCTGGACTTTGTACTGTACAGGACAGTTCTTATGAGCTCAGGTCCCTGGACTTTGAAGAAACCCGGTGGAGCAACACTTCACACAATTCCTTTCATCACAGTCAGTTTGTAGCTCCCTGACAGGGGCCCTCTCTCTCTGTGTGTCTCTCTCTCTCTCTCTCTCTCAATGCCCTCCTGATGCCCTGCGTGCTCCTCCACTCCCAACCTTTCCCATATCTCAAAATGGCTCCATCCTCCTCCTGGCATTCCAGCTCATTGGCTTCTGCCTAGGTTCTTCTGCATGCAGGATTGAGCAGAGGCCACCACCCTGAATTTCTAGCTAACGCTCCGCAATAAATCACTCACCGAGGCCACTCCCCCAACCCCCTCCCCTCCTAACCCCTGCCGCATCCCAATGCGACTTTGTTGATCCATTTATCAGAACCATCGCGTCGTTACCGTTACTGACGATGATATTGCGGGCGATTAAGCACATCTCTAGCCCCCACGTATAGCTGCCAGTTCACCAAGTCATTCGCGCCATTATTACAGGGTCTTTTTTTTACAAGGTGAAATGTAAATTGTGAACGCAGAACAGCCATCAGCGAGCTGAATGAGCTTTTAATGCCGCTAAGCTGTGCTGGTTCATGGAGAATACCATAAAGGAGGTTCCAGTGGAAGTGATTAGGACTGGATGGCTTTTTTTTTGCAGGTGTGCCTGAGAGACTCGTTTGTTTAATTTGATCGCCTGTGATTCTGCATGGGGCTGGGTGGATTGGCCATGTGCTCAGGCTGGAGTAATCTTCTCCTTTTTGTTTTTGTTTTTTGTGTGTAGAAATGCAGCAATTCACCTTCAAGAGTTCATCCTAACCCCGGGTTTGGTTTCTATTTGGTATTTCATCATCATAGTGTCAGGGAACGAATGGAATCCCCCTTAATGATTCCTAGTGAGATGAGTGCCAATAGGCACTCCCTGTTATTCCATCAAAAGCCCTCCGTTTGTAGACTCTTTAGGGAAATGGTCTTTAAGAGTCAACAGGAACTTTTTTTTTACCACTTTATTTTCTTTTTAGCCATCGTCATCGTCACTAAATAAATAAAATAATATGGAGGCTGGTCACCAGCACATAGTTCTGTTTCTTTTTTTTCACTTACATTTTTATCCCACAATTTTGTAATCCATTTTTCACCCCTGTGTTAATTATCTAATGTGATCCGGGCTCTACACACCCTCCACCAACCTGGGGGGAGCAACGGACTTGAACTTATTTATTCCAGGCTGGCCAGGGGGAGGCAGTTTAGAGACCAGGATTACTGCATGTTTTTTGTGCGGTTACCTACCCTAGGGGACACGGGGAGAACATGCAAACTCAACACAGAAAGGCCCTTTCGCCCACCCCACCTCGGCTATGGGCGCTGATGACGCGGAGGAGAGAGAGCACGCCGCCAGCGTCCCGAGCGGGAATCGAATCCAGTACCTTCTATAGCTGTGAGGCGACCGCACTACCGAGCCACCGTGCCCCCATTGTTCTGTTTATAAAACTACCGAGCCACCGTGCCCCCATTGTTCTGTTTATAAAACTACCGAGCCACCGTGCCCCCATTGTTCTGTTTATAAAACTTCTACAACACTACCTTCTACTTTTAGGCTGGCTGTTGTTAAAGCTCCACTACGTAACTTTCCTCTTGTAGACTTGTACCCTGTATTTGAACCCGGTTTCCTGCGCAAACATGAGCTTAAATGGAGCCTGCTGGCTGCTGTGCTCGGGGGACACATTGAATAGATTGAACGGTGCAGATCTGTCTCAGGGGGAGAGTGGCGGAAGGTTCCCAGTTCCATCCCTGTGGGCTCTGCCAGAGTTAGTGTCGAAGTGTCCTTGATAAAGACGCTGGACCCCTAATTGCTCCCGATGAGCATGTTGGTGCCTTGTGTGTGTGTGTGTGTGGGATTCACATTCTATGTAAAAGCGCCTTGCATAAATGCGCTATACATATATACATGGCACTATTTACCATTTTTATTTCCCATTTTTCTATAATGTCATTCCATCTTGTGTCGCATGGGTGCAGTTCTCTCTCCAACCTGTGTCACACATCATTGCATGTTTATGTGAGCATTCCAGAAGAGGAATGCTCACATTAACATGCAATGATGTGTGACACACACACACACACACACACACACACACACACACACACACACACACACACACACCTCCCTGGAGAGTTGAACTCGAATCTCCCAAGTTTATCCACTCGGCCTCACTGTTTGTTTTTCGGTCCATTTCTGTCATCAGCCATGACTTCCCCTTGGAGTTACTGCATCCCCACGCTCCCCTAGACGCTCCCCCAGCACAGAGCTGCCTCTCTGGTTACTCGCTGTGTGAACCAGGGCTTGGTCTCGCCGTCTTTTGGTCCTCCTTTAACTATTTAGACCTGAGGCTGATTCTAAAAAATCAAATAAAAGTCTTCTAAATGCTAAAGATCTAATGAAAAACCTATGTCACGGCACTCTGTGCCGTGCTATGAGCTAGTAGATCTGCAATTCTTTCACTAGCTAAAGTATAACATAATCCTTAAAACACCAACAGGGGTTCCCTACTTTGCTTTCAGAGGTCTGAATCCCTCCAGGGCTAGCGAAGCTGCAGCAGTAAAAATGCATGAGCTTTTAAAGTGTTTAAATAAAGCTACGGTACAGTATATATAGTGCTGCTCTTGCACTTTTTGTATTTGCATGACTAATGGCCAATATGTTTAATCATAGACTCCTATTGCTTCTGCAAAGTGATCTGTTTATGTGTGGTGTTTTACATAAAGTCTAACTGCATGTAACTAAGTACATTTACTTAAGTACTGTACTTGAGGTTTTTGTACTTTACTCGAGTACTTACAATTTCCAATACTTTTACTTCTACACCACTACATCTCGGATCAAAATATTTAGATTTTGATTATTATTACAAAACATACATGAACCACATTTCGGCTATTTGAAAGTAGCCGATCTACAATCTTGATGAGTACTTTAATTTTGGCACTTTATGTACATTTTGAAGCCAATACGTCTGTACTTTTTACTCAAGTACACTTTGAATTCCAGACTTTTACTTGTAACGGATTATTTCTATATTGCAGTATTGGTACTTTTACTTAAGTAAAAATTGTGAGTACTTTTCTACTTTTTCCCACCACTGGGTGTTTTGCATAAAGCCTTACTGTACTGTACTGTACTGTATGTGTACACAGTATGCCCTCATAGGTACATGGTGTTCTTCTTACAGTATACATATGACTGTTGCCACAACAATGCTGTTGGTCCGTCCAGTCTTGCCGGAATGTCAGATATGTGACGGGTGGTAACGAGGCAGAAAGGCATGCAGCTGCTGTATATATACGACAGTATGGAATGCCATGAACGGTGATGGAAGAAGTATACTCACATTTTAGCTTTTACTTAAACAGTAAACACATTGGCTGCCACTAATAAAGGCACTTGAGCGCCAGCCGGGTGCACGGAGCTTTTATTTTGAAGCACTTTCCCTTCCCCAAAAATCTGAAAGCTAACTCCGCCATTACTATGTCCGTATAAACAAACTTTATTTCTCTTCAGAAGCGTTAGGTAGAATGAAAGTAAAAATACAAAAATAAATGGCATCAAAATATACACGTATATTTATGTCTGAAGTGGTTTTGTAATAATAATCAAAATCTACAGAGTAACTAGTAACTAAAGTTTTCAAATAATTATCGTGGAGTAAAAAGTACAATATTTGCCTTTTAGAGTACAACTCAGGTATTTTTTTTTACTTTACTGAAGTACAGTACTTGAGTAGATCGGATATTTTTGCCCTTCTACATGTGACACCGATTGTACTCACGATTGTAAGTATGAAATAGGGCTTCAATGGTTAACGAAACATGCAAAGGGTTGGTCATGTTTCATTGTGACTGCATAATCTCAGTCCTCAATCTCCAGAGAAAAGAACAATGGCGAGGTGCCCTTCTGGGGGTTGGTAAAGGTCAGGGCCAACCCCGTTACTAAGCACCCTAATCGCTTTCACAGGGCTATGGTAACGTCAGCCCACAACACGCTTTTACAAAGGCACGTGATTTGGCTAATGGAAACTAAAAACCTTAAAACTACTTGTGTATTCATTTTCTCCGTGTTTTATTCTTTCTATAGCGATCCGTCGCACTACTGCGCCTCTTCAGCACCATCGGAAATGCCGTGTCATTAGAATCCACTACTGACGGCTCATTATATTGTGTCTGTCGGGGCGGAAACCTCATATGTCCAAAACTGTTAGTTTTTCAGGATTCAAATGAAAAGAAATGGCTTCGCTCTGCACTTTTGAGCTTGTGGATCTGCTACTTTTGATGCTTTTTGTGTGACGCTGTATAGTAATATGATCAAATAGGACGTTGATTTACGGAAAAAACACACAAAGTTAAAATATATGGAGATAAGGGGTTTCTGGCCGACGGCGATGTTATGCAAACGAGCCTGGTCCTGGCGCGGGATCTATAGATGAGCAATCTGATTGATTGCCGTTATTGTTGCAGCTCTCCTCCATTGTTGACTAGAAATGATTACAATGCAATCTTCTCGTCCAATCGTCAACGGAGTCTCTCCTTTCGGTTCAGCCAAGATCCCTTTTTTATATCACCGCTCTCCTCATTTGCTATGAAAAGGGCACACAGCTCAGCCTAATATACTAGCGTTCTGAAGGGGTAATTTTCCTTTAAAAAGCCTAGAGAGCCACCTCAGCACATTGCCTCAGCAGCAGTGCTGCTGCCATTAAAGAGAAACTTTTTGGTGTATATACCGTAGCCTTCAGTGTTAGAAATGAGGCCTGTCTCTCCTAATAGCCCTGCTGGAGCTTCCTACTGAGCTGGAGGGAATATTTCTTTTGTCGAAATCTTTAAAAGGATCCCATAATAAGCCCTATACATTATTATAATTGCCCTAATACATTATTATAATTGCCCTATATAACAAAAGATTTACATTAAATAGTTAATTTATTTTATAAATGGTTCATTACTCAAGGGGGACAACGCCCGTCACAAGTTGATGACATAATGTCTGTGTGGTCCAGTATGGAATGCATGTCTGTGTTAACATATTTAAAATATTGTTTTGATGCTCATAATAGAGGGTGTGAGCGTGACATCATCATCAAACCCGGAGGTTATGCGGGAGTGGCAAAAAACTACTGTCTGGCCTTGACAGCCCATACATCCATACAGAAAAGTCCTATTTGATTGCATTAAAACAACGTTAAGCAATGTTAAACTCACTTTTCCAGTGAGTCTGAGGAAGAGAATTGCGCTCGAAACGTCACAGTCATTTTTTGTGCAAATAAAGGCACTTCACGATCATCGGAGCCCACAGTGTGCGAGTACCTTCTTTTCTTTATCTGTGCATAGTACTCACCGCTCAGCACCTGCCCAAGTAGGGATTGGATGTGCATTGTGCATGTCTTTGTACCTTTTTCAAAACTCACTTTTCCACTCAATTTGCCATTGACTGTGCATACCCTATATAACCTTAATAGGAAGTATTACGTTGTTTTTTAGGTTGTAAGTATGATTCTTTATTGCTGGACCACACATGGACAAATGACACCCCCTTGTGTAAAATATTAGACACTATTAGTGTTTTAAATGTTTAAAAAGCAAGGCTTTTGCACACCTACAGGAGACAGGTGCGTAGGAGAAAGACAGCGAAGTGCCCGACGTACTGAAAACGGAAGAGACTCCCTCCCGCACACTGTCTTCAAATGCAGTAAAGTAGTCGGGAAACGACAACGTTTCGGCCTATACAGCCTTCATCATGCTATCTTCTATGATAAAAGATAGCCTGCGGGAGTCCCTTTCTGGTTTCAATTTCAAAAGTTTCAATTATAAAGGGAAACTTATAATGTATTAGCAAATAAGGCTTATTAGCCAGGGAACCTTTCAAGCCTAATATTCTTCGTTGTTATTGTTTTGTTTTTGCTTGGAATTTATTTCAATCTTTTTCTACCCTTTTCTGACATTCTTTGTCACAGTTGTCTGCTGCTTCACTGTAATGTTTACACAAACAAAAATATATATTTTTTTATAGGCTTTCACAAAAGCAATGAATATGAAAACTGCTTAGCTCTTGCATACCGACTTCTTGCTAAATCCAGAGTGCAGTTAATCAATTTGCGCTGTGGGCTAAATTAACGTCAGTGCAGTAAATCACAATGCAAACAGAGCCCAGTTATGCAACAACAGGTACCGTATATACTGCAGCAGGCATGGAAATGATCTTATCCACTATCTTCACAAAGTGGCAATAGGAACCGATTAAATACAAATTACATGCGCATCCCAATGTCCACTGAAATGGATGCTGGATCAACAGAATTGGATCAACCTTTTCAGGCTGTGAGCCCCCACAATCCCACTACCAGAATCGGAATAGGGTCGATGTGGTGTCTGGTTGCTAGGGCCGAGCTTACCAGCACTCCACTGGCCTCCACACTTCCACAGACTATTCATAAGTACTCTGCCAAGGTTCTAGGGCTCTAGGCTTATTATCCTGCCCTCAATGTCTACACATATTGGACAGTTAATATAAAACACCTTATTCAGGCACATTTAATCTGCCTCTTTTGCCCATTAGGACCACAACAATCAAACAGCGATGTGCACCTATGGTAACATCATTCTACAGGCCACAAGTCTTTAAATTGACACTTTATAAATGTACAGATACCCTGTAATATACCCTGCATATTGCATGTTGGTTTGTTTACGGTTTGTTGAGTGAGAAAGCAATGTTGCACATTAAGCTTGCTAATCTGGGGAGGAATCAAAATAATTTGGGGAGGAGAATTTGTATAACGAACCACTCACCACATGGCTCCAATATAGAGTACCAAAGTTCTCACTTCAGGGATGCTTGTGGAACTCGGCTCTGCCTCGTTCCTGACCGCATCGCTGTCGTACCAATAATCACCGGTTAAGCACACCCTCTTGTGTAATATTGCATAATTCAACATTGATGCGCGCCTAGATCCTTGACCCTGCTTTCCTCGTTTCCAGCACAGACACAGGCTCTATGTCTATACTGACACACAAACACAGGCTCTATGTCTATACTGTTGCATCCGCTTGCCATATTCACGAGTAGCGGATTATAGTCGGGGTAAAACTGGTCAAGATCTCTCATTGGTTTTAAGTAGGGGGTATAGAGGCTGCTCTGCTCAGCACACAACTATAGCCTCACATTCCATCACTCAAAGCAGGTCTTGAATGCTCCAGTAATCCCTCATTCACGATCATTGTGCCAAGTTTTCGCAGAGGATGTCAGGGGGGTTAACCACAGCTCACTGCATTCAAACCCCCCTATACTCATGTGGGCTGGTGCAGATTGGAGCCTCATTTGCATATAAATGGACACCTAATTCTCTTCGTCGTCTAAAAAGTGCAGAGAGCTCTTGAGGCGGTTTTTCCAGATTCCGTGGCAATTGTGTGCGTTTAACCTCGACTTTAAAGGCTCCTATTGAGGGAGTCTATCCAGTATCGGTCCAGGGTAAGACTCATACAATAAGTGCCTTTGTGATGTTTGCGCACTTTGCGGTGCTTCTGGG
Source organism: Protomyctophum bolini (assembly GCF_963924005.1). NCBI lineage: Eukaryota > Metazoa > Chordata > Actinopteri > Myctophiformes > Myctophidae > Protomyctophum > Protomyctophum bolini. The sequence continues at coordinate 18,081,881 of NC_137863.1, forward strand.
GCGATTGTGGTAATAGAGCTGGAATCCAGACCAGTGGTGGAAAGTAACTAAGCACATTTACTCAAGTACTGTACTTTAAACACCATTTATATTTACCAGAGCATTTCCAATTGTCTACATCTCAGAGGCAAATAGTAGTAAATAGTGGAGTAAAAGCACACGCCTTTACTCCACTACAGTTATTTGAAAACTTTACTTAGTTTACTTTTTTTGATTATTATCACAAAACAATGAACATACATTCCCCACTTCAGCCCTCTGTATATTTCGGCCATTTGAAAATAGCTGATCTACAAGCTCACGGTTTGTTTATGCATAATATCGTTTGATGTCTGTTTCATGTCATTCATTTCAATGAATGTGACAAATCTCATCAGTCATCGTTGCTTTATTTATCATTTGCACATCAGCGCTGCAGTCATCATGACACATGTCATGTGAATCAGACGGCCTAGTAAAAACGTTTAGGCTCGTTCACAGCAGAGTGGTGAAGCGTGCCTGGCCCCGAGACCATGAAGCAGGCGTTGCACTTTACACTACTTCCGTCTGAGGATAAATAGACCTCTTTCTCTCTCCAGACAGCTCCTCTCGTGGCTCCTCTTATCTCCCATCATGCCATTAGAGACAGGCGGAGGGGTTGTCTGGCCAGGTAGCTCCCTGGCATTTCTCCTCTGATCTCCTCTCTCCTCTGATCTCCTCTCATCTGATATCCTGTCCTTTCTCCTCTCCTCTCCTCTCCCACAGGTTTGCCTTTCCTGTCATCCTTCCCTACACTCCTTTCCTTTCTCTCTGACTCATGTCCTGCTTGCGTTCTTTCTTTCACTCCTCTTCTCTCATATAAGATCTTTCTCTATGCTTATGTATTATTCATTCTTTCCATCAACTGACAGTGTTTTGGTGCTTCAGCTTATGCGACTCCATGCTGAGTTTATACATCTGTGGTGATGGGGAGGAATAGGATATGTGGCAGGAGGATAAGAATGAGGGAGTTGGGGAGGGAGATAATCGGTGTTGCCATGTCGGCTTATTATAAGCAACTTTGGGCTTGTTTTTTGTGAAGTCGCTTGTAAATATTGCTAGTTTTTCTGTATAAATCTTTTTTGGGCTTGTTTCTAAAGTACAGTTATTTGGGTCTTGTGTAAGGTTGTTGGTTTATACCAGTGGTTCTCAAACATTTGCATGCTCAAGGACCCCCAAGTTAATATGCATTTGTCTGCAGAAAATATTCAGAAAATATTTTATACTAGGGAGGGACCCCCATAAACGATTTGTGTTGCACGATTGTTGCTCAAATTTAAATCTCGATTTTCCTTCAAAATAATTGAGATCACGATTCTCACACGATTCTCATTTTTTCCCTGAAAATATTTATGAAAAAAACCATAAGTTAAAATGAGGGAGAGAGCCAGCGGTTCTCCACTGCACTGTCCAGGCCCTCTAGAGCTAATACAGACCTGTTTATCTTATACCCAATGATTCTCTCTCCCTCATTCACTGTATAATACTCCCTTTTCTTTCCCTCCCTCACTTATTCTCACACACACACACACACACACACACACACACACACACACACACACACACACACACACACACACACACACACACACACACACCTCAGATATCTTGCAGTTTTTCATGATGATGTGTAATCGCTTCTGTGCTTGTCGCTACCATGTTTTGCGAGCTGTGTCAGCAGCAATGTGATGAAAAACTTGCGTGTGTGTGACTTGACACACGTGTGAATATTTATGTGAGCAAATTCCTGTTGCTCGTCAATGTACTGTAGCTTGGCGTGAAAGAAGAGCTAGCTTGCGCTGCGGTAGTGAAAAGGATCTGCTTGTTTACACAGCAGGCAAGGTGAGCTGAGGATATTGACTTTCATTCACAGTTACTCACAGTAACTCTTTGCATCCTCTCAACTGCTGCTGGTTGCCTCTGTTGTCTGTGTTTTAGGGATGTCCCGAACCCGATAACACAATTTCTGTGTTAGCCGATACCGATACCGATACCGAATACCGATTACCGATACCAGTGTCGTGATCTCATGTTGTGTTTATAGCTATCTAGCTATATATCTCGTGTTGTGTTTATAGTAGACTCAAATGTGCACTTGCAGCTTGGGTAACTCCAAAGAAAACTCCACATGTCCCAACATTTTATTTACCTGCCATAGTGTCAACCCCTTACCCCTGTGTCGGATCTGTGGTTAGACTGGCATATATATATATATACCGATATGACAATTAAGGGCCGATGCGATACTTTTCCCGATACAGATACAGTATCGGGACATCTCTAGTTGTCATCTGATCAATAGTAGAGTAGGAGAGTCCAAGACCACTGACGATCACTAGAGATGGGACGATATGAAATTCACGATTATTGTGGCAAAACATGTGCAATTATTTTTACGATTGTTATCGCGATAATCAGAATATGCTTATAATGCCAGGGGGAGTGGTTCCACCAGGCTAATTCTGGGGGGAACGTTTGCCAAACATAGCCGATCTACAAGCTTGCAGCGCTATATGCGTCCCTCACACCATCACACCAACTATAAAAAAATACAATGTTGAACGATATAGTTGTCTATCTTCATAGTTATACTGCTCTGTGTGAATGGCAGTTATGGCACTTAATACTCCATTTCTTTCCCTCTCTCACTCTCATTCAAGCACACAACACACACTCCTCCGATATCTTGCGTGTTTGCATGACGTGAGTGATCACTTCCGTCCTCGTCACTATACCACACTTTGCGAGCTGTTTCGGCAGCAACAAGTCTTATTCTGGCCCTGATATAATTGGCCAGACCTATGCATTGGGCTGACTCTAATCAATGTGCTCATTCAACCTGATTGGTTTTAGTTTGCCCTTGCCTCCACTTTCTCTGCCTCTGCATTACGTAATGGTTCCTGTTCTCTCCGTCAGATGCGTCTTGATGTCTTCTAAATGTCTTCATCATCACAAGTCTGAGTGCCTGTTAGTTTTCGGGTACACACAGACACACCTGCCCACATTCTGCTGCCAGAAGAGAATTCAGCGCATTTTAGGAGGAGATTGCTTTTCCTCTGCCCACACTCAAGCCAAACAATGATGAATCATGTGCTAATTCTGAAATGCGTGAAAATGGCCATGTAGTGTCCCAGTTTTGAAGTATATTAATTGTTGCAACAAGTAGGCAGTGGCACACACACTTACTATCGTGTATCTTATTCTTTACACACTACTTTTCTCTGCGCTTCTCTTCACTTAGTAGGGCTGCGGAATATTCACACTTCACAGTCGTATTTATTGGTGAAAGGAAGAGAACTCAATGCAAATTAGCCTTGAGGCACTCCGGCAGGCTACACTCTTGATTTTATGTTTACCAAACGTCCTCGCAGAAGGGTTTTAATCGTCTGTAACGCAAAAAGAATCCAACAAGTTACTTTTCTCAGAAGGTGATTGTGTTACAGTCTAACGTAACATAATACTTTTTAATGGTGGTAACCCTGTAACGTATAGAGTTAACGTTGCCCAAAAGGGACAATAATGACACAGAGACCATTAAATTCACATAGGGACAATAATGACACAGAGACCATTAACATACTATTTGGCCAAAGATGTGACGGAATGAACAAAACATACAATATTATACAATCATAATTTTCTCCACCGAATACCGTCATCATTAATAGTCTTTTGTAGCCCTAGCGCTGTGTGTGTGTGTGTGTGTGTGTGTGTGTGTGTGTGTGTGTGTGTGTGTGTGTGTGTGTGTGTGTGTGTGTGTGTGTGTGTGTGTGTGTGTGTGTGTGTGTGTGTGTGTGTGTGTGTGTGTGTGTGTGTGTGTGTGTGTGTGTGTGTGTGTGTTTAACATGGTACTGCCACTAGATGCGCTGTCAGCATCACAGTTTCCCCGCTGTGCACTTGCCTCGTGCACACCTGCAACACACAAACAAACCTATTATTAGTACACACGCACACCTGCAACACACATAAACAAATCTATGATTGCACGCACCCACGCACATTGTAATGGTATAGGGCATTATGTGTTGACTGAATTTGAAGATGACTGTGGATGAAGATTGTGATGTGGGAAGTTTTTGCATAACAGTGGAAACCAAACTGTTTTACGAGGCACTCACGCTGTGTGAGAAGCATACTGTATCGCTGTCAGGCTGCAGAAACCTCATTTCCATATTCTAATCTTTTGTGGGTTTTTTCTTCTCAAATTAAAACCCATTTTTGGCGGGAACCCCTTTTGGTATTGGCATTATGTTATGCTTTAGCTATTGAAAAATAGCAGATCTACAAGCTCAGAAGCACTGACATAGAAACATAGCTTTTTCAGAAAACTGTCCGGATGTAGAAGACATTTTTAGAATCTGATCTCAGGTCAGAATGGGTTAACGCCCTTGATCATACTACAGCGTCACACAAAGGCATCAAACGCAGCAGATCCACAAGCTCCAACGCGCCGCGTTTCCGGCTTGTAGACCTGCTTTGAATTTGAATCCTTGAAAAGAAACTGTTTTGGACATATGAGGTTTCCACTTTCGTTTATGGGTGTGTGTCTGTGCATGACTGTGTGTGCGTGAGTGGGTATTGGCCTGTGTGCAATCAGTGTGACTATATTGTGGTTGTGCGTGTCACGGTGCGTGGGCTTGCCTGCGACTTACTACGGTGTGACGTGCTTGTTTGTTTTGTGTTGCGTGAGCGTGTTGAGTCGGTGCATTTATTTTTATGCCACACTCGGCTTTTATGGACACAGCTTGGCTGCTGCAGCTGAGTCACTAGGCCCCGTTTCCCCCTCCAGTCACCCTCACCTCTTCCAAGGTAAACACTGTCCATATAAGCCTGGCCTGCTGCTGCGTAACGTTATAGCTGTGTGGGTCTGGCTCCACCACTCTCCGCTGACAGCATCACTGCTCCAGTCCCAGCACAGTCCAGGACAACTCGGTGTCGCGCTATGAGCTTGTAGATCTGATATTTTTCAACAGCTAAAAGTTTAACATAATGCTTAAAACACCAAAAGGGGTTCCTGCCCAGATTGGGTTAACAAATATTGATTATGTGGACCAGTTCTCAATATTCATCTGAGAATCTGAGAGTATGAAGTAGCGCTCTGTCAATGTTTGTTTGTTCGTTCATTCAAGGTTCATTCATATAAATCCACAATCTATGCCGTGCCATGACATTTCTCCATGAACTCACTTGACTCTTTGAAAGTTTGTCTCGAGTTTGGTTTGTTTAGCTTACGTTTGTTTTTGCTGATGCTTCTCCGCGTGATGCTGAATTTGAAGTGAGATCATCATTAATCCTCTTATTATACCCATTACCCAAGGACAAACTTATACTTGTGAGTTTGGAGTCCTGATGCGCCTCTTCTGTGGATTTTGCGATCCCTCGTTCGTAGTGATGATACAGGTGCTCTTGGTTGAGAGATAGCTGTCTGTAAAAGGTAGCATATTATTATTATTACCAAGCGTAAAATTCAGCTGATCAGTTGGATGTTCGGTGTACTCGGAGCCCCAAAGAATATTTAAGTATGTATTGCATTTTCTTATGATGGAGGACAGTCCTCGCGAGACAGAAAAAGGTTGAGTACACAGATACGCATGAAAGCCGGTTTCAAACGTGTGTCTTTGCAACTCGCAACGTAGTCGATTAGGACAACGGCGGGCATGTCTGGATCTTGGCCCTGGTTTTGAAACTCTTAAGGCCCACAAATATACTCCACTTTTATGTGATAAGCGACTCACATTTTAGGTGTTGTCGGTTCGGTTGGTAAAAACAGAGAGATGTGTTGGGGTGAGTCACTTATTGTACTGTAGGTTATCACCTAAAACTGGAGAGCTTTAGCAGATGTGCTTTTGAGGGTATGTTCATAAACGTATATAGACTAGCAAAATGAATTGCCATTTCAGCATTTCACAAACTTGTTGTACTGTTACACACACATACACTCACACCTCAGTGTTGTAAACCACTGGATAGAGTCTGGTCTTCTGTAGTACAGAATGTTTGACATGGAATAATCTTCCGTTGGCCATATGAGATTGTCCTTTTCTTTTCCATCCTTCAGGCATAATCTAAATAAATGGTTACTTGATAACCAAACTTGCGACCATGCATTCATAATCAATCTTTGCACTTTGACAACGTATCCTGTACTACTTGGAAGTAACACTGCACTCTATACACAACGCACTTTAGTATGCAAAAATATATATTTCATAGCTCTAAAACGAGCCAAGTAAAAAATAAATAATAGTCTTAGCCTTCTTTGTACCTTTTTAAATGTTTTTTTTTTTTTTTTTTTTTGGCTTTCGCCTTTATTTCATATATTTTATGGAGGGACAGACAGTAGGCTGACAGGAAATGGGCTGAAGACATGCAGTAAAGGCTGTCGGGATCGGGAGTCGAACCCGCGGCACACTGCCAGACTGGATTACCAGCCAAGGTGCCTGGATCGCTGAGCCACGGCCCAGGCCTTCTTTGTACCTTTTGTACCCGTTTCGTACCTCTGTTTTTGTTTATGCTTCGTTCATTCGTGTAATGTAGTGTACTCTATTGTTGTTTGTTTTAAGGAGTTTGTTTTGGGGGGGATGTAAATTATCTTACATTGATACAGTATGTATTGTTCATTGTCCACATGTGGTGGTGTCCTATCTAACTAAACAAATGCAATATATAACATAAAGTAAACGTAGTTGCAACCCACCCTGGATGCAGATGCACCTTCT